>NC_039364.1:125704606-125932197 GCF_003573695.1 Papaver somniferum
ATTGAATGCCCTTAATTTGTTGGTGAAGCTTGGTATTTATAGCCCCTTCTGCTCCTGGTATATCTTTGCTACCTCTGGGTTCATCGTCTGCTGATATACCTTCCATACCAGTGGTACCTTCGTCCACCGCATGCTTCTCCAGTTGTATCTCGCCACCTCAGCTGACCCACGTTCCTTTAGGAACTACCCAGCCTCAGTGCGCATTGTACCTTCGTTCACCGCTTGCTTCCACCAATCGGGTTCTGACACGCTTCCTCTCTGCACGTGCTTTGACTCATGCGTGCAGATAAGAATCAGAGCATTTAATGATGATTGGATGCGTCATCTACCTCTGTCCCTTTGCCAGCTGACCCTATGTAGACTAGCCTTTTTCTTCCTTTATTTTGACTGTTCACGTCCTTTCTCTTGGGATGATATAAAGCAGATCTGCGGAGGTATCCCTTGCTACTCAGGCTCCTCTGTCTAGCGAAGGCTATACAGTTTTAGACACGTATGCGGCCACTAAGATCGTGACACGTGCTCTGCAAAATATTGGTATTCACAGTCAAATAATATTTTTCATACTCTTATGGTAACCATTCTAGGTGTAAATCCTTGTGGAAAAGCTTATTCTTCCTTCTAAGCATATCAAGTCTTGTTTATACAAGTTTGTATCTTAGAAAAGATGATCACATATTGTGTATTGTTACCATGAGATAGTTCTAAACTTTTTAGTAACATGATCTCATGAGAGACTTTCAATGATTGGTTCTTAAATCATATCTCCTTGTAGGATTTCTAAGATCCATTATAAATCCTTCTCCCTGGAGTAAGGTCGCTCTTGTTGTTCTTTCGGGAATGACATCGGATGGGGGAGAGTTCTTTTGAACTTGTGCTTAATGGTACTATCTTGCGGCGTGTGCGGCTGTGGAATTTTATAGGGGTTATCTTGTATCTTAAAAATCCTTGATGAATGCATTTAGCTTCGACTTTATGATTGCATCTAAATTAAGTTGGTATGTATTTTTTTTCTTTTAGTCTATGAAACGTCTCTTCTCGGAAATTTCATTAGGATCCCGTTCTTGTACCTTTGCCAATTTTATTGACAAAAAGGGGAAGAATTAATGTGTAGTTCTACTACATATACATATGGTTTTCGGATCATTGTGTAAGGGGGAGTGGTTTCCATGTGATATGGAGTATTGACTAAGGGGGAGTGATACATATCACCATAGTATTATTGTCAAAGTTGTGATATAATAAAACTTTGATGCTGTGTAATAATACTATGATGGATCTTCAACAAGTACAAGATGAACACATGAAGAGTTGAAGAACCAAGGAAATCAAGATTGTCGTTTTTACTTTTAACAAGTACAAGCCATATGTAAAATGGTTTTGTCACTAAAATTGACAAAGGGGGAGATTGTTAGAGCACTGCTCGGTTGAACCCACTGGCATTGGTATGTCAAGTTAGTTGTCACTTTTAGTTTCCAAAATGCATTCTTGATTTAGCATGCTAAAGATAATTTCCGACTAGATTAGGTCTAAGAAGTTAAATCGAAGTTATCCTTGAAGGGTGAAGATTGAAGATTGAAAGACTACAAGAAGACATCAACAAGTACTTCATCAACAAAGGTATATGATTGATTTCATTTGGATTCTTGTTCAATTCTACCTTTCTGATCTATCAAGATTAATGCTCACTCCATGGAACAATTCCAATGACGGTAAATGTACATGTATGTATATACACTTGAGGTTATTTGATTCATGACCTTGGAGACAATAACCTTTATCCTTATAAATAATCTCATGTTATAGTGAATGAGCTTATGAATCCAACGAGCCAAGAATCACTCAATTCCGAGTTATAACGATGAAGTTATGAGTGATTTATTAAAGTAACAATTATAAGTGTTGTTGTGATTGTTACAATTCATTAGTAGGAAATAATCCATGGGTTGTTTGCAACAGTTCACGGCCTTGGTCCCAATTACGTGACTAAAAGGCATTTTTGGTCAAATTGGTGATGTTTCCTTATCTAGGCAAGATGGCTATTGGTCCAAACAGTTTTCATTGCCATATTAAAGTGTTTGTGATTCCTTCCTAATTTAATTTGTGATTTATTCACAAAAATACAATTTTCAAAATTAATTATTTATTAATTATTTTGGCAGGAGTTGTAACTTAGGAAAGACTCCCTTTTTTAGGAGAGTCTTGAAAAAGGAAAATAGCTTTGCTAGCTTCCAAGCTATTGTTCATTATAAATAAGGAGTTCGTGAGTTTACACGTTTTTCATCCCTTTGGAAAATTAGCGTAAGCTCTGCAGGTTGTTTTCCACGTCTTCCGTTCTTCGTGAACGAGAGTGAGATAAAAGTCTTTGTATTATGGATCACAAAGCCAAGTTGGATTTAATATTCGTGATTGATCATACAACTTGTAATCTAGGCTTTTCACCTCTTGTCTATTCTAAGGTTTTCTCTTCTGATATAAAACCATTCAAGAGTTGTTAATCATAAACCCTAGGTTTTGATAGATTTCAGTTTCCAATCGTATCCAACACTTGTTAGACGAAATCGGAGACTAGAAAGAAAAACTTCTATTGAGGCATCTCGTAAAAATCCTTGAGAAGTTTTAAGCAAGATATCTCTAGATTTATTCTAGTTGTTCTTATTGTAGAATTATTAGGGTTTTCTTAACTTGGAAATTGATCTTTGGAATCACCCAAGTTTACTTACGGAAATTAGGTTCACGGACTCCTTGTGTGTACGCATACTGATTGTAAGTTACAACCCTAATCTACAAGTTTGTTTTGATATTACTTTTACCTAGTAATTTTTTTTATCAAAATAAACACAAGATTTCCAAAACCTTGATTTACATCTAAAGGGAAATCAAACCGGTGTTTTGTGCAAACAAAATATCGAATCGTATCAATCGTGGTGGTGTATCTTCTAAAGAGAACCTTGGATTCTGCTAGAAGATTTGTGTGAAGAATTTTTAAAGAGAATCGGTATTTTGCTAGGAGTTCTACAAGTGCTGAAGAAGGTATTACATCTAGTCCAAATAGGTAGTAGGAAATTGGTGTAACAGCTTATTATCAGTGTGTGTTATTCTGGACTAGGTCCTGGGGTTTTTCTGCATTTGCAGTTTCCTCGTTAACAAAATTTTGGTGTCTGCGTTATTTCTTTTCCGCATTATATTTTATTTATATAATAGAAATATCACAGGTTGTACGTTAAGATCAATAAGTTCTTGTATCCGGTCTTAGGGTTGTTGAGCGAATTGATTGACACTTGAACATTGGTCTTTGGTACCGTTCAAGTTAATCCTCTTATATTCAATCGGGCTCGCAAACCCCTATTTGCTGATTGCAGATTGAATCAAGAGATAGAGATATAAAACTCTTTGATATACTTTTTATAGATTGAGTCTAACTGTCTAGTTGATTCTCTTGAAAGTATATTGGAGTTTGTCTATTCAGATTTCCAAACGAAATATTGGGTGGTGTTGTTAGACCCCCGCTTTTTCACCGTAGTCTTTTCTCTGTGATACATATTTGTTTATTAAAGTCTTCGACTTTGGGTCGTAGCAACTCTTAGTTGTGGGTGAGATCGGCTAAGGGAATCAAGTGCGTAGTATCCTGCTGGGATCAGAGACGTAGGAGCGCAATTGTACCTTGGATCAGTGTGAGATTGATTGGGGTTCAACTACAGTCCATACCGAAGTTAATTTGTAGTAGGCTAGTGTCTGTAGCGGCTTAATACAGTGTGTGTTCAATCTGGACTAGGGCCCGGGGATTTTCTGCATTTGCGGTTTCCTCGTTAACAAAACTTCCGGTGTCTGTGTTATTTCCTTTCCGCATTATATTTTTTATATAATTGAAATATCACAGGTTGTGCGTTTGAATCAATCAATTGGGAAATCCAACCTTTGGTTGTTGATTGAAATTGATTGATACTTGAACATTGGTCTTTGGTACCGTTCAAGTGATTTCTCTTGTATTCAATTAGACTCGCAGATTTCTATTTGCTTGAGTAAGTATTGAATCAAGAAAGAGAGATATAACTCTTTGATATACTTTTATTAAGATTGAGTATGACTGTCTAGTTGATTCTCTTAAAAGTATATTGGAGTTAGTCCATACAGATTGCTAATCGAAATATTTAGTGTGGTTGTTAGACCCCCGCTTTTTCAATTGGTATCAAAGCAGGAAAACAAGTTTAAAGACCTCATAAGTCTGTGTTTGTAGCGATCTGACTCTATGGACAAGAATTCTATCTCCATAAACGTACCACCAGTCTTCGATGGCTCAAACTACCTATGGTGGAAAATTGCTATGCGTGCTTTTCTTCAAGCTCGTGATTTTCAAACATGGGTATGTGTTGTTAATGGCTATGATCCTCCGGTTAATACAGAAGGCGATGTATCTATACTTAAGGATATTGGTAAATATAGTCCAGAAGAAATCCTTGCTGCAAAGCAAAATTTTGACGGCCTAAATGCTATCATACATGCTATTACCCCAGATCTTCAGCATCATGTGACTACATGCACAAAGTCTAACGAAACCTGGGATATCTTAGGAACCGTATTTGAAGGGAATACATGTGAAAAAGAAGTTAGGCTTCAAAACCTAAATTCTGATTGGGAAAACCTTCGTATGGCAGATGAAGAATCATTTGATGAGTTTAATCACAAAGTGTCTGAAATTGTTAATGCACCTTTTGCATTGGGTAAGACTATTCCTGAAAAGGACATTGTGATGAAAATTCTCAGATCGCTGCCATCCAGATACGATTCTAAGAAGCATGCCATCGTTGAGGGAAATAACCTTGATACTCTTTCCAGAAATACTCTTGTTGGAAAGATAAAAACTCTTGATCAAAATTTTGTTCGAACATCTGCATTCAATGCTGTTTCCAACTCGAGTGGAGCCTCTAACTTGTCTTGGGATGATGAATGTTGTTCCAATGATGTTGGTTTCGCTAAACCACTGATAACAGAAAGGATCAAAAATTTTGTAAAAAGAAGCAATAGATGTGAAAAACGTCTCTTGTCAAGCATTTGCTTTAGATGATTCAATAGAAGAAAAATCTTTAAATGTCAACGTCTTGGATACGTCTGATGGATGTAATGAATCCTCATCTCTTGCAGCAGAAACATCCACGTATTCAATTTCCGATTCAGAACTTGAGTCTGACACATAAATTTTTGAATTCTTGAATAGAGATATTCTTCAAGAAAATCTTCAACTAAAATCTTAATTGAAGAAACTTGAATCATCAATCCAGGTGAAAAATCTTGAGATAGATTGTCTTAATGATAAACTCATCAGAACCATAGCTCTAAAGGAAAAAGAGATTAATACTCTTAAGGATGATTTACAAAGATTATCTGGAAGTTCTGACAAAATTTCAGCAATACTATTCGGTCAGAAATCCTTTGGAAACACAAATGGTTTAGGATTTAAAGGAAAAACTGCAGACATAATCAGCTCCCTTGTTCCTAATGATCATGGAAAAATAAAGGTTGATGATTGTGATAAACAGAAGGCAATTCAACAAAACAAAGAAGCCTTATTGATTTGTTCGTTTTGTGGAAATGCAAACCATTTTCAAAGCACGTGTTGGAGATTCAGAAGGAACAAAAAAATAATTTCCAAACTGCAAAAGAACATGCTAGAGATGAATCTGGATAGTCAACATGGTTTTCCTAAAACCAGTTCTTCCAGGGTCAGAAGAGGTAGGAAACCTGTTTATACAACAAACCTTGGTAAACCACTGTGTGGTAAAAGAGGGGAGCTTTTGGCTCACGTCGCCACTGTCTAATTTCAGTGACGTTCGCATCCTCATATTTAACTTGAGAAAATGAGGTTTGTGTCTTTGTGGCTCAAGTGATGTTTTTACACGTTGTTCTTTTTTTTGTTAAGAAAATATTCTCCAAACATTTTAGATAAGGAACCTTTAAACCACGAAAGACTTGTTCTACATTCTTCTAGGGTTTGGGCGTTCATAAGTCTATCATTTGAGTTTTTTTTCTCTCAAAAAGATACAGTTTCATGGCTCCTGTTACTAGAGGCACTACAAGTAGGGATGCAGTCGAAGCAGTTAATGTGTATTTGTGTAAAGTGATCTCTTCCTCAAGGGTGAAGAAAGTGAAAGCTACAAATAATGGAGAAGGTTCTTCCTCTAACTGACTCTTGTCTGTTTATCATCTTGATAATAACTTCAGAGGTTTGGTGAAAGATTTCATCAACAAAAGGAATGATTTAAAATCTCAAATTGTTTCTTCTTTAGAAAAGATAACTCACTATGAACAAATGTTGTCTCTAACAAAGAACACCTTGCATGAACTAAAAAGAGAACTTAGTGAGTTGACGGATGTTTCTGAAGATTTAGAGGAATTGAACGATCCCATAATCAATGGGTTTTTCAATAATGAGAAGGAATTCTCAGTAGATGCTCTGAGAAGGCTCTATAACATCTAATAAGTATTATGATGAGAATTTTATTTCTTGTTTTGTTTAAGAAGAATAACTAGAGTTTTGGAATAACCATTATTGTGATTACACATAGCTATGTCCAACGTTTTCATCTTTATTGTTTTTATATTTATTTGTTTAAATTCTAAAAAATTGTTTGGAAGATAACTTTTGCAGTATTAATCTTTATGGTTTTATATATTGCAAGCGTGTTATGGGATACGTGTATTTGCGTCCGTGAACTATTATTGTCCCATACTTTGTCAAAAGTTAAGTTTTTCATATGTCGATATGCATGTATTGATAAAAGAATGAATGAGCTTTTGACATTACAAAAGTTTTAAGCCTATTATGTTATTATGCAAATATTGATGAAAGACAGGATGAACTTTTGTCTACAAGGATTATGTCTATTGTATATCATTGTGCAAATAGTGATGGGAAATAGAATGAATATTTGTCTATTCCGCAGTATTAATCTTCCCTGATCCATTTTTTATGTATATACTGTGCGACTCCGTAAGTTCTCTTATGTCGAGCATGACTAATTGAATTGATCACACTCTTGTGGTAATTTAGTTGTGTATTCTGATTGAATTAATATTGGATTTTCTTGTGGTTAATTTAATTGAGTATTTTTGGATTCAAATTCATATTCGTATGTGATTTGTTATGTCCAAAGAAATCCTTCTTTTCTTGTGAAAGTAAGGTCGCTCTTGTTATTCTTTTGGGAATGACATTTTATGGGGGAGAGTTCTTAATTGAACTTGTGCTTAATTGCCAAATCTTTATGGGGAGCGGCTGTGGAATATTATAGGGGTTATCTTGTATCTTTATAAACTCCTTGATGAATGCATTTAGCTTCGGCTATATGATGGCATCTAAAAAGTTGATATGTTCTTTATTTTGGTCATGAAATGTCTGTATGGAAATTTCATTAGGATCCCACTAGTTTTCGTACCTTTGCCAATTTTATTGACAAAAAGGGGGAGAATTAATGTGTAGTTCACACTACAAATACATATGGTTTTCGGATCATTATGTAAGGGAGAGTGGTTTCCGTGTGAGATAGAGTATTGGCTAAGGTGGAGTGATACATATCACCATAGTATTGTTGTCAAAGTTGTGATACAATTGAACTTTGATACTGTATAATAATACTATGACACCGTATAACAATGATTGAGAATTCTTGTTTTCTCATTGTTATGACTACGAATTTTCAACAACGGTGATACTAAACTTACAACCTTTGGGATCATTGGAGTACTTGGAAGTGACGAAGATTTCGATTAATGTTGAAGAACCAAGAAGATAAGGCATGTGGAAGAGGAGCTACAAAAGTTTTTTATCTATTTTTGTATTCCATATGTATTGATAGTTTTGTCACTAAAATTGACAAAGGGGGAGATTGTTAGAGCACTGCTCGGTCGAACTCGCATGCGTTGCTATCTCAAGCATGTTTGTCAATGTTAGTGATCAAAACTATAAGTCTTGATTTCTAGTATACTATTAGCTAAGTCTCGGACTATGATAGAAAGTGTAGTTGTGCTCAAGACTCCAGGGCGATCATCATACAAAGACGAAGAACTACTCAAGGAACTGGTGGAACTTCATCGACTAAAAGGTATGTGGAGACTTGAACTTATCTATCACTCAAAAGTCTATCTACTCTATCTCCTATCTTGAGACAAAATTCGTTTTGCTATATAAACTTTGATTATACACATTTGTTATTTCGAGCCGGGTTTAACTCGCTTATCTATTTCTCGAAATATGTGTTGGTAAGATTTCGCTTTGGCCAAGTTCATCTTTACTAGTGACGAAAGTCATGTTAAGTTTCAATCACTTGAAAATGGCTTTGACGAAAAATGGTTTGTGAACAACAACTATATAACGTCCTCTAAGAATGTTTCAATGATTGAAATGAGAGTTTAGATTATATAACCATTGTTGGATATAAGCATTGTGTGATAACTCATACATGTATAAGTCCTTATTCCTTGAACCAAAATATGCGTACTTTGTTGATCAGGAAAACCGGAACAGAGTCCGCGAACCCAGTCCGCGTAGTGTCGGAGGTTCTCTTCCCGAAAAAATATGCTGGAGTTTGTGAACTATTTACAAACTTATTCCGGGTACTTAAGTCCGCGTACTTAAGTTGGTTATTTTCTAAAAACGATTATTTGTGAACTTAAACTTATATAAACTAAGGAATGCAAGTTTGCAAACCGTGGCTATAAAGTTCATGAATCGATTCGAGTGAATCAAATCGTTTTTGTTTCAATTGTGTCTATTATAAAGATCTAAGCAATTGAACAACTCTCTAACTAGTTCATTTGAGTCATTTGAACTAGTTGTGGTAAAGAAGAATATGGTTGATATGAAAGTGCTCATATGGCTAACCATTTGGTTAACTACTGTTGAACCAACTAGATGTACAAGTTTGGGTCCGGTTACACAAACATGCATTTCATTTGTGTGTAACAAGATAAGTTTCGATCTAACAGTTGAAAGATATTAGCTTGAATCTAATCAGGTTTTGATCTAACGGTGAATATCGAATGTTTTGTTACTAAGCTAACATTGATTGCAAACCCTGATTTGAAAGACTATATAAGGGAGAACTCTAGCAACTGGGAAACCTAATCCCCATACCTCCTGTGTGATACTAGTTGTATTAGCTAGAGTCGATTCTCCTTTAACCTTAGGTTGCTATCGAGACCCTGTAGGTTAACGACTTGAAGACTTCATTGGGATTATGAAGCAGACCGATACTACTTTCTCGTAGTTGTGTGATCTGATCTTTGTTGTTTCTATCCTACTAAGTACAATTGTAAGGATTGGCTTGAGATTGATATCTCCGATAGGCAAGATATAAAAGTAGTCACAAACATCTTCGTCTCATCGTTTGTGATTCCACAATATCTAGTTTCGCCATCATACGATTTAGATTATTGTGAGGTGATTGATAGTACTACGCTGTTCTTCGGGAATATAAGTCTGGTTTATCAATTGGTTTATGTTCACCTTGATTTATCAAAAGACGGAACAAAAACTCGTAGGTATTTCTGTGGGAGACAGATTTATCGATTATCGTAGACTTTTCTGTGTGATACAGATTTGTTTATTAAAGTCTTCGACTTTGGGTCATAGAAACTCTTAGTTGTGGGTGAGATCAACTAAGGGAATCAAGTGCGTAGTATCCTGCTGGGATCAGAGACGTAGGAGCGCAACTGTACCTTGGATCAGTGTGAGATTGATTAAGGTTCAACTACAGTCCAGATCGAAGTTAATTTGTAGTAGGATAGTGTCTGTAGCGGCTTAATACGGTGTGTGTTCAATCTGGACTAGGTCCCGGGGTTTTTCTGCATTTGCGGTTTCCTCGTTAACAAAACTTCTGGTGTCTGTGTTATTTCTTTTCCGCATTATATTTTGTTATATAATTGAAATATCACAGGTTGTGCGTTTGAATCAATCAATTGGGAAATCCAACCTTTGATTGTTGATTGAAATTGATTGATACTTGAACTTTGGTCTTTGGTACCGTTCAAGTGATTTCTCTTGTATTCAATTAGACTCGCAGATTTCTATTTGCTTGAGTAAGTATTGAATCGAGAAAGAGAGATATAACTCTTTGATATACTTTTATTAAGATTGAGTCTGATTGTCTAGTTGATTCTCTTAAAAGTATATTGGAGTTAGTCCATACAAATTGCTAATCGAAATATTGGGTGTGGTTTTTAGACCCTCGCTTTTTCAATTGGAAACCGCAAATGCAGAAAAACCTCGGGACCTTGTCCAGAATTGAATACTCTCAGGATTACGCCGCTACACAAAATTAGACCTAACTTCGTATAGTTGAGACCAAGCAACTAAACCTATAGTTCACCTAGTTTCGTCTGTATTCGCACGGCTCCAATTTATGAATAAGCCACGTACTTGGAACAATTCCTTTGGTTCGTATTTCAAACAGTAAAGGAAACAAATCTGTTTGGTATCAACTCTCTTCAACCAAGTGATGTGAGTTCGACAAAGGATCTTCTGTTTATCTCATTAAACTCCTTCGTCAGGTTCTTAGATCTATCTTATTCTCAACTACCGAAGTAATTGTTAAGATTTTGCAACCAATACTTTAATCACAAAGAATTGTATTGATGCCGATTTACACAACTAATCAATCCAATCTACCACAGGGATAAATCGATTATAGTTGGATCCTCTTACTTCGAAACAAGTATTGTGCACACCAAAGATTATGAACCCCAAATCAGAAATATTCAATATCTTCTTTGTCTGCAAATCTTCTTAGATCTTCAATAAACACCTGCACACAACAACTTGAATCTCTTGTGATCAATCACGCACTGGAACGGAGTCTGTTAACAATGGAATATCACAAGATTTTCCTTAGAACTAACAACAGTCTAAAGAACCCTGTCGAAACTTCGATCTAGTTTGAGTGAATCTTATATCAGAAGAGAAGATGCTCAATCATAAACAAACTAGGGGCAATCAAAGTTCAACCACCTTTAGTCAATCAAATCAATCGAAAACACAAGATAAATTATATAGTTTCCCACCAACGGTACTAATAGAGATTCTGAATCCCAAAGAAGACTTTAAACTGAGCGTTCGTAAGAGATTTCGCCTAATTAGGTTACTCTCCTCTCCGAATAGGAGGCTTCACCAGTAACAACACAACCGAGGAAGTTTGGTGTCACGAAGGATTAGTTTGCTAAAAATGCAAACTTCAAGTATTTATAAACAAGGAAGTATGGACACCAAGGAATTTCCAAAACCGAAAATATTCTCAAAGATATTCAATATATTCCAAATTCGGTTTCCATAATTCCTGGAAATGCTCTGTCCAAAATAATGACCGAAAATCTCTTTGGAAAATCTCAACTAGTAAATGCACATTACTAATTCTCATTTTCCTAAAATAAAATTAACAACCTTAAATAAAAGATTCTTAACTTATTTATATTTTGATCCTGGGATTTTCTTACATTAGCTATTAAGGGAATAACTTTAAACAATAAAAGGTAAACATTATTGTACGTGTTCAAAGTATGCCGTCATCCTTACTTTGTAAGTCCTCTTTCGTACTTACAACCTTGAAACCGATTTGCCACACTTCCAAACAAGTTTAGAATTGGTTCATCTGACTTTCAAGAACTATGCGATTGATCAAGAAACACTCAATCACAAATCATGGGTTTAACAGTTATACCAAAACAAGTTTCGGTTCTACCTCCATGTGGGTATTGTGCATAGTCACACTAGCTTTCCAAAATTCGATTGACTAGGTACTAGGATCGGTTCCCCACATATATATGGTATCTAACTTATATGTATTGCACATGTCCATAGGATCGGTTCCCCTTTTCCTAAAAACGTGTTGCAGATGTCCATAGGATCGGTTCCCCTTTCTGCTACAAACTTGCTGCACCTCATACAAGGATTGATTCCCCTTTGTGATGTGTTCCACCTCTTCATAGGATCGGTTACCCTTTACCCAGATTCGGTCAAACAAATCACAAACTCGATCATACCATCTCAAGTGATTACTTAACATCGGTTTCACTAATAAAAGTCATACCAATACATAAGTCAGGCCTTTGTGAATAGTTTTACCAAGAACACAAACAAGTCGTGAGCGGTTATACTAAATCACACATATTGAATGTTCACAAGATATGCAATGAATAACAATCCTTATAACGCCTAGCGATTTCCTTTTCGATTCATAAACAAGTTTATGAACTTACTTCCTTAAAACACATGTAAAACATTGTTTCCTAGGATGAAATCCTCACCTCATACCCGTACATAATCACAATAGTATTTAAACGATTATGTCGATGTCTTATCTATAAAGTTTAATGGTTAAGTAATAAACTTCATATTGTATTCCTTAATACTATGTCTATCTAGAGTGTTCATGCTTCGCAGTTTCGTTTTCAATATGCACGACTTGAAAGATACGTTAGGGAATGAAACAGTTCAAGTCAAATATCACTAACCTCAATTGGAAGGATGATGTTGTCGTTGTAGCTTCTTACTTCTTCACTTCTTCAAGTCTTTGCAATACTTTTAATGTCTCATATCCTAATACTTTCAAGCTAACCTATACGAAGTTGACTCTAGTACATAATCAAGCGACTCTTAAATGAGTTTTGATTCACTAAAATATGACAACCAAACTTGACATACCAACGCTTGGTGGGTTCAACCGAGCTATGCTCTAACACATACTTAAGTACCCAAACTGAGCTTTGTTTTCAATTCACAAACTCTAGCAGAAATTCACGGGATGTGAACTTCCGACAGTACGCGGACTTAGATCCGGTCATCCTAAACATCAAAGTACATATACTTTGGTTCAAGGATTTTGGACTTACAAAAGTATGAATTCACATATAATGTTTATATCCAAACATGGTTATATATTCTAAACTCTCATTTCAATCATTGAAACATTCTTAGAGGATGTTATATAGTTGTTATTCACAAACTATTTTTCATCAAAGCGATTTTCAAGTAATTGAAATAATCAACATGACTTTCGTCACTAGTAAAGATGAACTTGGCCAAAGCGAAAGCTTACCAACACGTATTTCGAGAAATAGATAAGCGAGATAAACTCGGCTCGAAATAGCAAATGTGTATAATCAAAGTCTATATAGTAATACGACTTTTTTCTCAAGATAGGAGATAGAGTATATAGACCTTTGAGTGATAGATAAGTTCAAGTCTCCACATACCTTTTTATCGATAAAGTTCCACCAATTCCTTGAGTAGTTCTTCGTCTTTGCATGATGAACGTCGTGGAGTCTAGAGCTCAACTACACTTTCTATCCTAGTCCGAGACTTAGCTATAAGTAGAATAGAAATCAAGACTTATAGTTTTGGCAACTAAACTTGACAAACAAGCTTGAGATAGCAACGCTTGCGAGTTCGACCGAGCAGTGCTATAACAAGTATAACACCCACATCCCAGATCTGTGATATTTAGAGTTCCTGAAGGTCTCCATGCCTTTGCAATGATCTCATTTAGGATTTGTAAGATGTACTCTCTGCCTGAAATAAATCTGAAAACTAAACTTTTATTATGGTCTGCAGGAATAGTACTTTCATCATCATCTTCAAACACAAGAGTATGTGGTTCTTCAATAATAGTTGTATTCTGTGTACTGCTCTCCTCCCCCTCTTTGGTTCCTGAAGATGTTGAGGCCATGAAAGAATAACACTCTAAAACTTTGTATCTCAAGAAAAACACGAAACAAGAACCGAACCAAACTAAAACACCATAAGAACTTGAAAAAACTGAGCAAAGAACAGAGAACTGAGAAAGAATCACCAAAACAAGAGGAAGAAGAACACCCTATAATAGGGGAGAAACAATCATCCAAAACAGATGAACAAAACACCCTAATTCAGGAGAGAAAACAAGCATCCAAAGAGGATGAAAAATCTTGACAAAGTCAAGCCTTTGACGGCCAAAGCTGACCGAAGAAAGAGAAAAGATCAAAAAAAATAAAAATAAAACTAAACTTGATAAATTGTTGTTCGGTATAAGGAAGATCGTTGTTGGATGTAATGATGGTATGATCAATTTAGTTGATCGTGGATTTAAGTTTAATCATGGATTTCAAGCTCATGCTACTTCTGTTATCTTCCTTCAACAACTCAAGGTAGGTACACGGGGATTTAATTTGTTTCTTCGAATAGTTTTTTTTTAAGTTATCCTATTTAGTTTGATGATGATTTAATTGTTTTTTTCTGTATGTGTTTCTGATTACTGGGAATAAAAATTGACCTTATAATTGCAAATTTGATCTTATTTGATAGCTGAACTACCTTGGTAATATTATTATCGTCCAATATACAAACACCATTGGTATATCATCATTCCAAAATGGAAAAATGGTACCTCCATGGGTAACTGTATCTCAAAACAATGTATGTTATTGATGGTTTTGTGAGCCTAACAAGTAGACTTGTTGTACTCACACGATACTCCCATATGCTATAAGCTAGAGATATTGAAATAATGTGTGTTACCAGTTACTTAGTTTAATCAGCATGGAATGGATGATGACTTAAATCTTGAATTCTTAGAACTTTTATTGTTAGTGGTGTTCAACACAATTGGGTCATTCATGTTTTTTTTTTCTTTTTATTTCTTCGACAACTTATCTAGGTGATTGAACATGAATTTAGAAGGGGGTTTTACTCTCTTTTTTTTTTAATGTTTCTTCTTAGTCGGCTCTGTCAAATGAGGTAACACTTCTTTCTCTCTCCTTTTTTTTATTCTCTCCACGAACGATTTCCGGCACCAAGATCATCCTTCTCCGACGACCTCTTACTACTCAGATCTACGCCTTTTGGGGTAGATCTGAGTAGTACCCTCTTTTCCCTTTCGTTTGTTGTTAGTTTTTTCTTATTTTAACTAGGATTTAGATGCTTTCTTTTAGATTTAGTTTTGGGTTTCACCCATCCTTGCCGGTGGCAAGTTATCTTCGTCTTCATGGCGGATGTGTTAGAGCATAGCTCGGTTACGTTGAACCCACCAAGCGTTGGTATGTAAAGTTTGGTTGTCATATTTTAGTGAATCAAAACTCATTTTAAGAGTCGCTTGATTATGTACTAGAGTCAACTTCGTATAGGTTAGCTTGAAAGTATTAGGATATGAGACATTACAAGTATTGCGAAGACTTGAATAAGTAAAGAAGTAAGAAGCTAAAACGACAACATCATCCTTCCAATTGAGGTTAGTGATATTTGACTTGAACTGTTTCATTCCCTAACGTATCTTTCAACTCGTGCATATTGAAAACGAAACTGCGAAACATGAACACTCTAGATAGACATAGTATTAAGGAATACAATATGAAGTTTATTACTTAACCATTAAACTTTATAGATAAGACATCGACATAATCGTTTAAATGTTATTGTGATTATGTATGGGTATGAGGTGAGGATTTCATCCTAAGAAACAATATTTTACATATGTTTTAAGGAAGTAAGTTCATAACCTTGTTTATGAATCGAAAAGGAAATCGCCAGGCGTTATTGGGATTGTTATTCATTGCATATCTTGTGAACATCCAATATGTGTGATTTAGTATAACCGCTCACGACTTGTTTGTGTTATTGGTAAAACTATTCACAAAGGCCTGACTTATGTATTGGTATGACTTTTATTAGTGAAACCGATCTTAAGTAATCACCTGAGATAGTATGATTGAGTTTATGATTTGTTGAACCGAATCTAGGTAAAGGGGAACCGATCCTATGAAGAGGTGCAACACATCACAAAGGTGAATCGATCCTTGTATAAGGTGCAACAAGTTTGTAGCAGAAAGGGGAACCGATCTTATGGACATGTGCTACACGTTTTTAGGCAAAGGGGAACCGATCCTATGGACATGTGCAACACATATAAGTTAGATTTTTTTTTTACTCGATCAAAAAAAAATTGAATAAAAAAGCGAAACTGTACAAGGAATAGGCTATATTAGCGCTAAGCCAAAAGGCTGCACGCCAAAATGACCTATTTGAAACGAAAATAAACCTCTCCAGGCCATTCAACAGAATGAATAAAACCTGGCCTACCCTCATAAAACTCATAATTTTCCTCAGCCAACAAACATGCTTGTTTGGCCGAGGCATCAGCTGAAAAATTAGCCTCTCTGTAGCTATGAACATAACTAATATTGTTGTAAAAACTCTTTGCCATTCTCCACTTCTGCATTAGCTGCCACGACAACTCTCCTTTCTGGAGAGCGAATATGCAACTCATCGAATCCGATCTGACGGATAGGTTTTTGACATTCCACCTTTGAGCAACAACTGCGCCATAGATAACCGCACAAACTTCAGCATAGTAGTTGGTCTGCCAGCCAGTCCAACGCACAAAACTCCCAAAACTGCCGAGTTAGAATCACGAAAAACTACACCAGAACCAGCTTGTCCCGGGTTTCCAAGTGATGCACCATCACAACAGATCATAAGCTCACCTGGATTAGGCGGCGTCCAAGTAATTTCAATTGGAACAGAGTGCTTGCAATATCTATGCTTCACTCTAAAGAAATTCAAAATTCGCAAATCATCTAAGGCATTATACATGTGGCTCTTCATTCTAATTGAGTTATCACGAATTACCTGATGAACCCGACCCTTAAATTCAAGCCATCGAACTCGCATGTTCTCATAATAAGCCTTATTGTGCAGCTTCCATAATTCCGTAACTATTGCAAGATTTGCAACAAGCCACATATCCTTTATCATCCTACTCCGCCCTTTTGCAACCTTGTAAGAGGCCACAAGATCTTCATTCGGTTTCAGATTAAAAATATCAGCTTCCCAATTCCAAATCTTCTTAGCAAATTTGTAATGCCAAGTAATATGGCTGACATCTTCGCAATCCTCCCTGCACAAGCGGCACATAGAAGGCATCTCCCTACCAGTATTCTTCATGATGTTATCATCAGTAGCGCAACATTGTTTATTAAATAACTTCCAGTACTAAACACTTAAGGTAGGATGCACAACACTTCTTGTGAAGAGAGCTGCAGTTGGCGAAACTTCTGCAGGTACCCTGATGGCAGCCTTAGCCGACTTGACAGAGAACACGCCCTTGCTGTCCAAGTCCCAAATTTTGTAATCATCTCCACCACCAATAAGAGGAAAATTATCAACATCAATATTGCACCGTAACATCAATTCCTTAGTCTTTGGAGGAATAACCCAAGAGCCATCAACAATAATATCACTAACTTTGGCCTTAAAATCATTAGAACCCTTTTTAGTGATGCCAAGTCTTTGCGCAATTGAAAAATCAGCACACCAATTATCAAAAAATAAGGAAGTATTAGCAACATTACCTATAATTGAGCGTGTATGCCTTTGCAAAAAATTATGCACCAATCTGATTCCTGGAAAAACCGAAGAACCTAATTTATAATCGATCAAGTTGCCATTTATCTTGAAATACTTCGCCTTCAAAAATCTGGCCCAAGTCTTATCAGAGTCACGAATCGAAACCCACAACTTCATAAGCATGGCCCTATTAACATCAATCAATTTCTTAATACCAAGACCACCTTCACGCCTAGGACGGCATAAATCATCATAAAGAACCGTAAAGTATTTACGCTTCTCAGCATCTCCAGACCACAAGAAATTTCGAATGGACCTCTCAACTGATTTGATAGTCGTGCATGGCCACTTATTCACAGCCATGGAATGAAGCAAATAACTAAAAATCACTGATTTAATCAAAACTAGCCGAGCCTGAAAAGCCAAGAGCTTACCCTTCCAACCTGCCAGTTTATCCATAATCTTCTCCATTACTTTCCGAACATGAATATGACGCATAATACCAGGTTTTAATTGGATTCCCAAATATTTATCTGGGAATAGCGCCCTTTCCATGCCCATAAAGTTTGCAATAGCAACAACACGAGAATGTTTGTCACCACCATAATAGAACTTGCTTTTTGCATAACTAACGTATTGACCAGAAGCAAGTTGATACATACCAAGCATTTCCTTCAAATGCTGCAAACTGTGAAGATTACCCTTACATAAAATAAGAATATCATCCGCAAAGAGTAAATGAGTTGGCACAACACCTTTCTTGCTCACCATATGGTGCATACTTCTTGCTGCAAACAACTTAGAGAGATTGCGGCTCAAAACATCTTCAATAAGAACAAAAATCAAAGGTGAAAGAGGATCACCTTGACGCAGACCTCTAGTGATACTGAAAAAACCTTCAGGGCTACCATTAATCATAATAAAAATCCGAGCAGAGTTAAGAATATTAAGCAGACACGAACACCATACATCAGAAAAACCATATTGACGAAAAACCTCAACAACAAATTCCCAACTAACCATGTCAAAAGCTTGGGCTATATCCAGTTTGAGGCCAACATTACCATGCTTCCTTTCCACACTAATCTCATTGATCAGTTCCGACGCCAAAGCTATGTTTTCATGAATGTTTCTTCCCTTCATAAACACCACTTGCTCCTCAGAAATCAATTTATTCAGCACTGTACCAAGTCTGGTAGCCATAATCTTTGTAATGATTTTGAAGAAAAAGTTGCTTAAACCAATTGGCCTATAGTCCTTAATAGCATCAGATTTGTTATTTTTTGGGATTAGAACAATAAAACTAGAGTTAATGCCATTAGGAATTTTCCGCATCGCCCAACAGTTTGCAATAGCATTAAAAAGATCTCTAGAAATAAAGTTCCAAC
This sequence comes from Papaver somniferum, assembly GCF_003573695.1. Classification (NCBI taxonomy): domain Eukaryota; kingdom Viridiplantae; phylum Streptophyta; class Magnoliopsida; order Ranunculales; family Papaveraceae; genus Papaver; species Papaver somniferum. The sequence continues at coordinate 125,723,354 of NC_039364.1, forward strand.
GAACTCTAAAGAAAGAACCTGTAAATCCATCAGGGACAGGTGCAGAGTCCGCGCCCAAATCAAAAACAGCTTCCTTAATCTCATCCAAAGACGGAATAGCATCCATAAAAGCACTTTCAGCAGCTGAGATGCTTTCTTGCTCATATTCAAACAACTTTGGATCAATATGCACACCTCCGCATACCTCCACCATTGAATTTTGCACGGTAGTGATCAACAATGTAATCTTTTATTTCATCTTGCAAAAACAAAGTAGAGTTAGTAGAAATATTCAATTCAAAGATTGTGTTTTGGCTTCTCCTCATACGAATGGTGTTGTAGAAAAATCGAGTATTTTGATCACCATCTTCCAACCAACTAGTTCTCGATTTTTGCTTAAGCATAACTGCCAATTCAGTTCGTACCTCATCAACAGCTTTCCTAGCATCGGCAACCTTCAAAAATTGCAACTCACACCTAACATTTTGATCCAGAATATCATTCTCTTTATCAAGATTCAATTCCGCTTGTTTTAAGCGAAACTGAACATCCCCAAACACAGTTCTATTCCAAATCTTCAATGCATCCTTCAGTCTCTTCAACTTAGACGTGAAAACAAAAGGAGGCGCACCATCCAGCCTGGCACTCCAATTTTCCTTTATAAAATCCAAAAAGGATGGATGAGAAAGCCATATTTTCTGAATTCTAAAAGGAGCCCTATTTGGCCTTGGACTGTCAAAAGCAAAACCAAAAAGCGGGGAATGATCAGAGCAAATTCTTGGCATAGTTTTGCACCTCCAATTAGCATACTTATCATGCCAAGCATCATTAATAACAGCCCTATCATGTTTAGAAACGATTTTATGTATGCCACTCCGACAATTAGACCAAGTGCATTTCTTCCCAATAGCATCTGCTTCCACCAAACCATTGTCAGAGATCCAACTTCGAATTTCATTCATATAAATTTCTTTGATCGGCCTTCCACCCTTCTTTTCATCTAAATGCAAAACAAAATTAAAATCACCCAACAACAACCACAGAATAGAAATAAATCCCAACCCCAGTTGACGCCAAAGATATCTCCTTACCACCGCGTCAGAAGAAGCATGCACAGCCGTAATATAATCACCAGAAAAATCCAAAGTGATAGCTTTTTTTGAAGAGGATAGAACATTCGGCCTTGCCAGAGAATTCCTCCAAAAGACCCAAATGTTACCTCTCTCACCATTCACCTCATTAGTGATAACATCTTCACAAAAATCAAGCAAATTTAAATTCCTAACAAAACGTGTAGTGCAACGAACCTGCGGCTCCGCAATACATATTACATCAGGATTGTGCAAGCGGTAAAGCTCACTCAACCTGGCCCTTGAACCATCTTTAGCCAAGCCTTGAGCATTCCAATAAAAGACACGCATTAATTAACTCTGTTCTTCGAAGGGCTTGCCGAACCCTGTCTGGAAGATCTACCGCCTCGTGTTTGAACTTGACTAACATTTTCCACAGTAATAGTCTTCTTTTTAGTAACTTTTGGTTTTTTCTTTTTCAGCCAATTCCTTCTTCTCACGCTCATCCAGTTCTTTTTAGCAAGTAACTCCAAATTTCTTGCATCCTCTTCAACTGCCTTGGAAGTATTTGTTGATACCTTATCAACCGTACCTGCAACTTCATCATCAGTTTCAATAACTACCTCATCAATTTCTTCGGTCCCAGTTTCAAATCTATTAGAAAGCGTTAAGTTCTCTAAAGATTTTGCCGGAGTAGATCTTCTTGAAGTTTTAGTGGCATCACTAAAACTAGCATCATCATGATCATCCATAGGAGTTGGACTAGCAGATGGAGAACAAGATGCTACCATAGTATCTACAGGTTCACTTTCAATGACATTAACCAAACTTGGTTGAGTTGCGGCATGTTGCAAATCTAAAACCTTCTTTCTCAAATTCTCTAGCCTTGTCTTAGCCATCTCTTGTTGAATTCTAGCAACTTCAGCATCAACCTCACGTTTCCGTGCTGCCTCTTTCATGGCCTCATAAATCTTATAAGCTTTCATCTCTTGCATCTCCAGATTAGCATCATCCTCCTTGCACAAATTATCTTGCACAATTTCCGCAAGTTCTGCACCATCAATGCGCAAAACTAATTCTGCACCATCATTGCGCAAAACTGATTTCGCACCATCATTGTACATCCCAGACTGGGCCTCACCATCATCGTTGGCACCATCATTGTGCTGCACAGAATGAACATCACCATCATTATGCTGCACAGAATGGACAGCAGCATCATTGCGAACCCCAGATAATGACGCACCATCATTGTGCATCTCTGATTCGTTACCTTCTTCACCCAATTTTTCACCATTACTAGCACTATTCTCGGGGGAAATTGAATGTTTACCAGTAGCCATCTCAAGGATTGATAGATTCTTCATTGTTCTTGGATCATCTCCAGGTTTGTTTGTTTGATCTTTTTCCATAATTGGTTGTAGCGGTGGATCTTCTGACATGTTCTTCTTACCAGTATTTTTAGGAATTCTTTCTTTTTGCCATAAATTCTTAAGATCATCCATATCATCTTCAATTGATTTTTTTATCTCAGGATCAGTTTCTTCATCAGCCTTGTCTTTCAAATCATCATACTTTTTTGTTCTACAATCAGATTTCTTATGGCCAATAGATTTGCAATAATCACAAAAATTTGGCCTGTTTAAAATTTCATAATCTTGAACAAAAATTTCTTCATTCTCTTCACCATCAATCAAAATCCTTCCTAAAGGTTGAGAGAAATCTATGTCAATCAAAGCAGCAGCAAAGTAACCATATTCATGACGCGGAGTTCGTGGATCAACAGAAACTGGATTTCCAAGCCCTCTTGTCATTCGAAAAATCGTCTCTTCATCCCAAAACTCCATTGGCAAAGCCGTGAAACGAACCCAAACTGCATATCTAGTAATCTTATCTTTCCCAGGATCAAACATAGGCGTCCATGGATGAATTTTAAGCTGTTGGAACCCAGTTTCAGATTTAATCTTCCACGGGCCATCATAGCTTACTCTTTTTATCATCTTCATTGTCTAGCTTAATAACAAAATATCCCTTCTTCCATGGAATAAATTGAACCGAACCTGATAACTTCCATTGATTCAATAGTTCTTTTTTAACATCCTCGAATTTTAGGGTTTTAAAAAAAATCAAACGCCCAACCAAACTAAACCTCCACACAGCCTTAATTCTAGCATGAGTCTCCCGCGAAATTTTAATCAAAACATCATTGTTTGTTGTAGAACGAATTGGAGGATGAGAGAGTGTTTCAGCATCAATCCTCGATAAAACATGTGTTCTCTTCTTTATGCGCGCCTTGGTTGCCTACTTCATGCGGATTCCTAAAGGCGTTAGTATTGCCATCTTCGAGCTGCTTCCCAAACTCGGACGAATTAGGGTTCACATCATTAGGATTTGCAGCGTTGTTCCTTGGAACATAGATGCTTCTTGTGCGAGATTGATTCCAAATCCTTCTAGGTTGATTATCATGTTGATTGCCTAAAACAAGCGGATTATTGTCTTGATTTTGCGCCATTGAAGCGCAAAATCAAAAGGAAATTAAGAACGCAAAGAAAGAAAGGGAAGGAGAAAAAACCAGAGCTCCTCTCGTGAAACCCTAGTTTTCGCTTTTTTAAAAAAAATAAAATAAAACACATATACATATAAGTTAGATACCATATATATGTGGGGAACCGATCCTAGTACCTAGTCAACCGATTTTTGGAAAGCTAGTGTGAGTATGCACAGTACTCACATGGAGGTAGAACCGAAACTTGTTTTGGTAGAACCGTTAAACCCATGATTTGTGATTGAATGTTTCTTGATCAATCGCATAGTTCTTGAAAGTCAAATGAACCAATTCTAAACTTGTTTGAAAGTGTGGCAAATCGGTTTCAAGGTTGTAAGTATGAAAGAGGACTTACAAAATAAGGATGTCGGCATACTTTGAACACGTACAATAATATTTATCTTTTATTGTTCAAAGTTATTCCTTAATGTAGTTACCTAAAATCGGTGAGAGTCTAGATATGGGATTCTAGGGTTTTGAAAGTGAGTTTCGGGAGGTTGAGCATGAACAGTCTTCGCCTAAACCATGCACAGTGGCCGTTCGAATGCTGCTTCAGTCACATGGAAGAAGGATTAGGGCTGGTCTTAGGGAGGGAAGCAGATGAAGAGAGAGATAAGAGAACAAGTTATTGCTCTGAGAGGTTATAAGAAAGAAGATCGTAGCTTGGAAAATACATGACCTATTTATAGCTGGATTCTCTAATTTCAAGTCGGTGAAGATAAGGATTGCTTTCCGTGTCGTGCGAATAATTCTCCCGTATCTCACACGTGCCGTAGACCGCCAGACCAAAACCCTAATTGATATCCCCCCATTTGTGTGAAGCTGAATCAGCCTTTGTGATGACGTATTTGAGAGAGAAATATTCTCTTTAGCCGAGTTGGCCAAGATACAGAGATATTTTCTGATTTGTGAGAATGACTAGGATGAGTCACATGAAAAGGAATGAAATTCCTTAGGAATCGTGTGCAGAGTGTGAGAGGAGCTGATGCTGATCTCCCTCTCTCCGTGGCCGGTCACACATGTCATCTGAAAACCATATTATTGTTTGTAGGTCCCTTTGTTAAGCATGCGGTTCTCAAGAGAGCCTATCCACGTTTTTGGATAGCCATGTATAATTCAAGCTCAATTTACTAGCCGTGAGTGTATTTGAGAGGCTGAAAAATAGGCTTTGAGCGCTAGGTAAGGCGTGCGTCTCTCAAAAAAAATCTCTCTGTGATTTTTGCAGAGAGATTTTTGCGGACAACTCAAAAATTTCTCAGAGATTTTTGCGGAAAGATTTTGAATCTCTCAGAGATTTTTGCGAACAGCTCAAAAATCTATATGTGATTTTTGCAGACAACTCAAAAATCTCTCAATATTTTTGCATAGATATTTTGAATCTTTCAGAGATTTTTGCAGACAACTCAAAATCTCTCTGAGTTTTTTGCAGACAGCTCAAAAATCTCCCTATGATTTTGGCAGAGAGATTTTGAATCTCTCAGAGATTTTTGCGAACAGCTCAAAAATCTCTCTAAAGATTTTCTTAACGGATCTGTATCTCTTTGCAGTCAGCTGGGACTCGGTCTGGAGAGAAAGAAAAAAAGGCTTTGTACGCCCAATTAACGTCTTGGATCACTTGTCTTTGACCAGCGTATCTTGTAGAGATGTGCTAGGAATCAATTGCGTGTCTATATAATGAGCCAACAAGACCAGTGTATCTTGAAAGGATGTTCTAGGAGTCCGTCGAAAGGCTCAGAGGTAGAATAACCAGCGTATCCCGGGGATGTCCTATGAGTTATCCGGAAACCTCAGTAAGTCGAGTCAGAGCCTAGAGCAGACATGACCAGTTTATATCGCGATGATGAAATAGGAATCAGTCTTTGATCTCAAATAGGGTGAGTCGTGCTTATAGGAGATATGCAAATCTCCGCTCTGGGACATAAGTCCATCGGGGACGTATTTACGCATCTACAGAGCCTACATGACCAGCAGCATCTCGTTGAGGACGTATACTAGGAATCATGGCATCACAATCAGCTGTGTCTCGTGAAAACATGCTGGAATTGTGGATGTTCTGGTTCATAAGTCTGTCGGGGACGTTTTACGCTCTATAGAACCTACGTGACCAGCAGTATCTCGTTGAGGATGTGCGCTAGGAATCACGGCATCACGACTAGCAGTGTCTTGCGGGGACGTATACTAGAAATCGTGGCTAAGGATGCCTTGAGGACCAAGGACTTAATCTCTCCCGTGAGAGTTAAATTCTGTCTATAGAGTCGAAATAACACTTTTGCCCTTCATCCAAATTTCACCATCTACACTTAATAGCTACAGGAAGAAAATCCCAAGATAGAAATATAAATAAGTTAAGAATCTTTTAATTAAGGTTGTTAATTTTATTTTAGGAAAACGAGAATTAGTAATGTGCATTTACTAGTTGATATTTTCCCAAGAGATTTTCGGTCATTATTTTGGACAGAGCATTTCCACGAATTATGGAAACCGAATTTGGAATATATTGAATATCTTTGAGAATATTTCCGGTTTTGGAAATTCCTTGGTGTCCAAACTTTCTTGTCTATAAATACTTGAAGTTTTCATTTCTAGCAAACTAATCCTTCGTGACAACAAACTTCCTCGGTTGTGTTGTTACTGGTGTAGCCGCCTATTCGGAGAGGAGAGTAACCTAATTAGGATAAATCTCTTATGGCCGCTCAGTTTAAAGTCTTCTTTGGGATTGAGAAGCTCTACGAGTACCGTTGGTGGGAAACTAGATAATTACGGTTTATCTTGTGTTTTCGATTGATTTGATTGACTAACAGTGGTTGAACTTTGATTGCACCTAGTTTGTTTATGCTTGAGAATCTTCTCTTCTGATATAAGATTCACTCAAACTAGACTGAAGTTTCGACAGGGATCTTTAGACTGTTGTTAGTGCTAAAGACGATCTTGTGATAATCCATTGTTAACAGACTCCATTCTGTGCGTGATTGATTACAAGAGATTCAAGTTTTTGTGTGCAGGTGTTTATTTAAGATCTAAGAAGATTTAAAGACAAAGAAGATATTGAATATTTCTTATTTGGGGTTCATAATCTTTGGTGTGCACAATACTTGTTTCAATATAAGAGGATCCAACTATAATCGGTTTATCCTTGTGGTAGATTGGATTGATTAGTTGTGTAGATCGGCATCAATACAATTCTTTGTGATTAAAAGTATTGATTTCAAAATCTTAACAATTACCTTTGGTGATTGAACATAAGATAAATCTAAGAACCTGACAAACGAGTTTATGTTAAGATAAACAGAAGAGCCTTTGTCCGACTCACATCACTTGGTTGAATAGAGTTGATACCAAACAGATTTGTTGTTCCTTTACTGTTTGGAATACGAACGAAAGGAATTGTTCCAAGTACGTGACTTATTCATAAGTTGGAGGCGTGGGAATACAGACGGAACTAGCTGAACTATATGTTTAGTTACTTGGTCTCAACTATACGAAATTAGGTCTAATTTTTTGTAGAGGCTTAATTCTGAGAGTATTCAATTATGGAAAAGGTCCCGAGGTTTTTCTACATTTGCGGTTTCCTTGTTAACAAAATCTTGTTGTGTCATTTACTTTATATTTCCGCATTATAATTGTTTTATTATAATTAAAGTAAATTACACAAACGTTAATTCCTATTTACTTGATAAGCAATCCTATTGTGTTTGGTTAAGTCTGAACCTTTTTATCAAGTAAACATACTTCGCTGTTGTATTGTCTTGATCTCGTATCCATAGACGATCACACGAAGTGTGAACCGATTACTTGCATTGTCTCGACTCAGTCCATAGAAAATCACTTTCGGAGAAAGGACTTTTAGGTAGGAAAAGTTTTAGCTTGAGGTATATTTGGGTACCCTCGCCTTTTCAATTGGTATCAGAGCAGGCAAACACGAAAGATCTAACAATCCGTGTTTGGTGCGATCCAACCTATAAGAATTGAATCTAATGGATGATTCAGTTAACGTAAAGCAAGACATCAAGAGTTTTGAATTAACACTTGATGATGGCATCTACGATTCAATATCTGAAGAGATCATCTTTAGAGATTCTACGAGACAAGTTAATCTTTTTAATAATGTAGAAACCGATGACGACTGGAAAATACGTCTACAAGAAAGGTTAGATGAAATTTCCGATGATGATGACTCAGATTTTGAACAAGAAGTAGAAGAGGATATCTTAGAATACTCTAAACTGCTGGAACCTTTGAAAAATGAAAAGCTGAGAACTTCGGAATTTCTTGGTTTTATGACTCCTCTTTGTCGTCAGAACACGAAACTAAGGAGGGTTTTTCATGGATATTATATTGGTTACCGCACCGATGATTATCTTCTTAAAGATCGTACAGACGAGCTAAATTCTAAGAAATTAGAATGTGAAAATCTTCGAAGAATCTCTTTTTGTCGAAAAAGAAACTTGCTGAATATGAAGCAAGGGTTAATTCTCAACCAGAGAGTTTTGAAGAGAAAGAAGGTGTATATCTCTCACGAGAAAAACACCTTAAGGCTGATCTAGCTGGTGCTCTTGATAAAATCAAGACGTTGGAATAAGAAATTTTGGACCTTAAAAAGTTCAATGTTAGCTCAAACAATGTAACCTCAATGTTAGAAGCACTTAGAAATCATCGTGATACACGAGGATTGGGCTATAAGGGAATAGATGCTTCAAATATTAGCAAAGAGGTAAAATTTGTTAAAGCTAAAAATTATTCTAAACCAGAGGCTTCCACTGATAACAAAGATGCTCATATTTCTTGTAAAGAAGAAAAGTCTGTCAAGCCTATGAATAGTGTTCAACCATCAGTAATCAAAGAAGGAACTTCTGCTAATGTCAAGAAAGCAACAACGTTGAACAAGGATAAGAAGAAGAAGACTCATCGAGCTCCAATGCAAGAGGATCTACCAAAAGGTAACATTAAAACTCATACTTCATATATTTATACTAAGCATTTGTATTATTGTGTAACAAAGAACACTTGCAATGGGGATGCAAAGTTCGTAAGATGCAAGATGCACTTTCTTTTGTATCAAACGAATTGGCTAAGTTTTCTCCTCATAAGAACTCAGATCGTTATTGTCCTAAGTTTAGGCAAAAGAATTATTATAATGATAGTTCAAATTTTGCATATCACTCGACAAGGTCATCTCATAAAAGACCCGAATCTAGAAAGAGAGATAACTTTGTAAATGCAAAGACAAGATCTGATGTTCCAAATTGGAGAAAGGCTGTTCCGCAAAATATTCAAAAGGACAATGATCCTAATGGTATGAAAGAGAAAGCTGCTCCTGCGAAACCCAACTCTAAATGGGTCCCGAAGTCCTCCATAGCCAAGAAGGGACCAAAAGTTAGTCACAAGAATGACTCTCAGATGTTAATTGTTGGTGACAATAATTACAAGAGTCTTATTGAAAGGCTAAAGAAAGACATTATATCTGAAATCTCTTATACTATTAAAGGTTGTGATAATGACACTCTTCATCACAAGTCAAAGAAGAAAAACAAGAGATGGAACAAGAGAAAACAAACCAAGCAAGAGGTCAAGAATGATGATTCTGTCTTAGTCACTCATGACGAACAAGACAAGGATCAACTCAACACAACCTAATTGTGTTAGAATGTGCATACTCACCTTGGTGCTCAATTTTTTGAAAGGTGAGGAAGCACATGATCTCTCGGTTATTATATGAATAATTAACATCTTTAGGAGATTTCTTTTCTTCTATACTCATAATTTCTCTATCTATATTTAAGGTTTTGATAGAAACGGTAATTGTGAGTTTATGATGTTGATATCTACTTATCATATATGTGTAGCTCTTGTTTTTACGGTTAAAACGATCCAAAAATCACTGAATTCGGACATCGTATGCAAAAGTTATGTGAAAAACAGTTTAGTGTTGTGATCCGTCACAAGTAACACTTGGGGTACCGATCCTAGTGATAGGTGCAATGGGGGGAACCGATCCTAGTGAGAGGTCCCCACATGAAGAAGTGTAAAACTGTTTTTCCCATAACTTCTTCGTCCGAACTCGGAATGACCTCATTCTTTTTGCGTTGTTTTCGCAATTCAATTCCCTACAAGATAGAGGTAATTGAAATACTTGATTATTTATTGAATATTTATGGTGTATCGCATTTGTGTTTATGGGATGTTTGATTTCGGTTTTCTAACCTTGATATTCGATCTCATAATGTTGTGAACCCTTATGGTTTGGGTGACTTTTTGATTTAGCAGGATTAAGTTCTAGCCAATGTTGGTAGGCTTTATCAAAGGATCATGAGGGGTTCTGGCAGAAACAATATGTGAAAAGTCATAATATGTTGAATTGGTTTTGGTTTAGTATAAAAGCATATGTGTTTCGACGGTTTTCAAATTTTGCTTGCAATTGTTAAAACCGATTTTCAACCTTTCTCTGGTAAAGGTTGGTTGTTGTTATTCTTTTTTTTTGCATAAGGATGACAACATGATGATATTTCGATATCAATTCTCCTGGAAGAAGATGCAATCATATTGGAGAAGTGGATGCAAAATTTGAGGTAACAATGTTGTTAGTTAATTGTTTTCTTATTTAAGAAATGCCTGATTTTTATTTCATATATATTTTGCTTTTGCTTAACAAAATTTAGGTACATTGATGTTTTATTCCATTATGTGTGTATGGATGTGTGTGTGATTCAATTGGTTCCGGTTAAGAAAAACTATTGTTATCTTGCTTTTTATTGTGTGGTATCAATTGTTTAGGCTTACAAAATTTCGATGCAATTGCGGTGCTTTAATGCTTATGTTGATTCAATTGCTTCCGGTTGAGGTGAATAATTATGCAAGTTGATTTATTTGGTTTGTATGAATTATTTATGGCTTAACGAAAGAAAAAGGTTTATGGGATGGATTGTTTAGTCCAGTTCGATTCCGGATAAGAGAAGCTAAGTTTATCTTAGTTAAACTTATCAAAGTGGAGGTTTCAGTTATTCAAGTCTAATCGAATGCCTTAACAAGAAATGCTAGTTAACTAACCTAGTACTTGTCTTGTTTAAAATTGAAAGGTCTAAGTTATATGGATAATTAGAACCCGATGAGAAAAATAGAGTTATCTTTATTTTGGTCTTATCGCGGTTGTATTTGTACAATCGGTTTAGCAAAGGGACTAAGGTGCTTAGTTGATTTTTGGTTTGCTAAACTAAATTGGGAAAATTGCTTCCGACAATTATTTCCTTGATAACATATCAAAACAAATTACTTTTTAGTTTCGGTTTTGATATTGGTTATCAAAAATGGTGTGTGGAACCCTCGTGCTTAACTCTATAGGTTTGCAAGTCTATTTTGACATTTGTAAGATTGTTTTCGTGTTATCCTTTATTTTTTCGTTTCTTTGTCATTTTGTGAAAAAAAGAGGGAGAAATATATGGTGTAAACAAGTGATACTGGTATTGATTTTATATTGATTGGTATCACTAAGGAAAAGAACATTTGTGCTTAAACGTTTATCTAACGAAAGAGTGAAAGCATAGACTAAGAGGGAGTAGCATATCATATTAATTGGTATAACAAAGCTACTCTTTGTTATTATAATGTCAACAACGGAATTTAAGGATTGAATGAATGCAGGTTATTGTGTTGTTGAATTCAGGAATCAAGCGTATGTGTAATGAATTCTTGTAATTTGTTTATCCATATGATTATAAGAGTTTTGTCACTAAAATTGACAAAGCGGGAGATTGTTAGAGCATAGCCCGGTTGAATCCACCAAGCGTTGGCATGTCAAGTTTGGTTGTCATATTTTAGTGAATCAAAACTCATTTTAAGAGTCGCTTGATTATGTACTAGAGTCAACTTCGTATAGGTTAGTTTCAAAGTATTAGGATGTGAGACATTACAAGTATTGCGAAGACTTGAAGAAGTGAAGAAGTAAGAAGCTACAACGACAACATCATCCTTCCAATTGAGGTTAGTGATATTTGACTTGAACTGTTTTATTCCCTAACGTATATTTCAAGTCGTGCATATTGAAAACGAAACTGCGAAGCATGAACACTCTAGATAGACATAGTATTAAGGAATACAATATGAAGTTTATTGCTTAACCATTAAACTTTGTAGATAAGACATCGACATAATCGTCTAAATTCTATTGTGATTATGTATGGTATGAGGTGAGGATTTCATCCTAGGAAACAATGTTTTACATATGTTTTAAGGAAGTAAGTTCATAAACTTGTTTATGAATCGAAAAGGAAATCGCCAGGCGTTATTGGGATTGTTATTCATTGCATATCTTGTGAACATCCAATATTTGTGATTTAGTATAACCGCTCACGACTTGTTTGTGTTCTTAGTAAAACTATTCACAAATGCCTGACTTATGTATTGGTATGACTTTTATTAGTGAAACCGATCTTAAGTAATCACTTGAGATGGTATGATCGAGTTTGTGATTTGTTGAACCGAATCTGGGTAAAGGGGAACCGATCCTATGAAGAGGTGCAACACATCACAAAGGGGAATCGATCCTTGTATGAGGTGCAACAAGTTTGTAGAGGAAAGGGGAACCGATCCTATGAACATGTGCAACACCTTTTTAGGCAAAGGGGAACCGATCCTATGTACATGTGCAACACATATAAGTTAGATACCATATATATGTGGGGAACCGATCCTAGTACCTGGTCAATCGAATTTTGGAAAGCTAGTGTGACTATGCACAGTACTCACATGGAGGTAGAACCGAAACTTGTTTTGGTAGAACCGTTGAACCCATGATTTGTGATTGAGTGTTTCTTGATCAATCGCATAGTTCTTGATGAACCAATTCTAAACTTGTTTGGAAGTGTGGAAAATCGGTTTCAAGGTTGTAAGTATGAAAGAGGACTTACAAAGTAAGGATGTCGCCATACTTTGAACACGTACAGTAATGTTTACCTTTTATTATTCAAAGTTATTCCTTAATAGCTAATGGAAGGAAATCCCAGGACGAAATATAAATAAGTTAAGAATATTTTATTTAAGGTTATTAATTTTATTTTAGGAAAATGAGAATTAGTAATGTGCATTTACTAGTTGAGATTTTTCAAAGAGATGACAGAGCATTTCCAGGAATTATGGAAACCGAATTTGAAATATATTCAATATCTTTGAGAATATTTTCGGTTTTGGAAATTCCTTGGTGTCCAAACTTCCTTGTCTATAAATACTTGAAGTTTGCATTTCTAGCAAACTAATCATCTGTGACAGCAAACTTCCTCGGTTGTGTTGTTACTGGCGAAACCGCCTATTCAGAGAGGAGAGTAACCTAATTGGGCGAAATCTCTTACGACCGCTCAGTTTAAAGTCTTCTTTGGGATTGAGAAGCTTTATTAATATTGTTGGTGGGAAAATAGATAATTGCGGTTTATTTTGTGTTTACGATTGATTTGATTCACTAAAAGTGGTTGAAATTTGATTGCACCTAGTTTGTTTATGCTTGAGAATCTTCTCTTCTGATATAAGATTCACTCAAACTAGATCGAAGTTTCGACAGGGATCTTTAGACTGTTTTTAGTTCTAAAGACGATCTCGTGATAATCCATTGTTAACAGACTCCGTTCTGTGCGTGATTGATCACAAGAGATTCAAGTTGTTGTGTGCAGGTGTTTATTGAAGATCTAAGAAGATTTGAATAAAAAGAAGATATTGAAGATTTCTGATTTGGGGTTCATAATCTTTGGTGTGCACAATAGTTGTTTCGGTATAAGAGGATCCAACTATAATCGGTTTATCCTTGTGGTAGGTTGGATTGATTAGTTGTGTAGATCGGCATCAATACAATTCTTTGTGATTAAGAGTATCGATTGCAGAATCTTAACAATTACCTTTGGTGATTGAACATAAGATAGATCTAAGAACCTGACAAACGAGTTTATGTTAAGATAAACATAAGAGCCTTTGTCCGACTCACATCACTTGGTTGAATAGAGTTGATACCAAACAGATTTTTTGTTCCTTTACTGTTTGGAATACGAACCAAAGGAATTGTTCCAAGTACATGAATTATTCATAAGTTGGAGGCATGGGAATACAGACGAAACTAGGTGAATTATAGGTTTAGTTACTTGGTCTCAACTATATAAAGTTAGGTCTAATTTTGTGTAGCGGCTTAATTCTGAGAGTATTCAATTCTGGACAAGGTCCCGGGGTTTTTATACATTTGCGGTTTCCTCGTTAACAAAATCTTGCTGTGTCATTTACTTTATATTTCCGCATTATAATTGTTTTATTATAATTAAAGTAAATTACACAAACGTTAATTCCTATTTACTTGATAAGCAATCCTATTGTGTCTGGTTAAGTCCGAACCTTTTTATCAAGTAAACATACTTCGTTGTTGTATTTTCTTGATCTCGTATCCATATACGATCACACGAAGTGTGAACCGATTAGTTGCATTGTCTCGACTCAGTCCATAGACAATCACTTTTGGAGAAAGGACTTATAGGTTTTAGATTGAGGTATATTTGGGTACCCTCGCCTTTTCAGGATGTCTTTGTGCTCTTAGAGCATCCTCTCTCGACTTCAATGGTCGTTTTATGTTGGGTTTACAAGGTTTCAAGTACATATCCGGCGACCTCCGGCTACCGGAAACTTCATCGGAAAATTCAAGAACAAAAGCAAATCACTCCTTCTATGGGGTATCTCTTTCTCAAGAAGAAGAAAACTATCAAAAATGGTGGATTCATAATCCGAAAACCATTTCTCCACCGATTCAATCGGTTCTCTATTCATACTTGTTTCTAGTCTTTTACCAATTTTCTTCCTCTTCTCTTGTTAGAATTGTTGTCGTTGCACTAGTATGGTATGGTTATTCATTATGTTTCTTAAATCTTGATGTATTGAAACCCTATGTAACCTAACTTTACTATCAATAAAGTTGAGTTGTTTATCAAAAAAAAAAAAAAGTCAAATGAGGAGGCTTATAAGGTTTTAGACAACTGTTATACATGTCTTTCCAACTGACATGCTACCATGTCAAAGTTATACTTGCAGACCGAGTCAGATAAATCTGAGTTGGTCCGACACAACTCAGTGCAATCAGACCGATTCAGATGAGCTGACTCGGCTAACTCACCTATTTGTTTTTTGACCTTCATCCCATGTGCCGTTAGTTGGACCGGACGGTGTCCGTACTTGATGTTATTATGGCGGAACTAAACTGTGAGTACAAAATGTGGTTTTGCGTCAATTTTTTCGGTTGACCGTCCTACCGCGGCAGTGGTCATCTAGTTTTAAACTAAGGAATGTTATAACGATTAAGAATTATTTACATCATCTTAAACCGAAGGAGCGCTTTTGGGCTCAAAAGTCCAAAGTTCAACGGCAAGTACGGAATTTTAATACCATGTGTTTTGCATATCTCCATATTAGTAAGGAGGCATGGAAATAAGATCAATGCTCTTAAAATCCGAATGGGGAATGGGTTTTTGATGCTCACGGCATAAAGCAAGGTTTGAAAAAGAAGGTCACGACTCAGGTCAAGGCCATTGTGCGCGACCTTTATAACGCGTTTTGATGGATGAGAGCACGTTTCGGGAAAAAAACGCGTTAATTAGGAAAAGAACACGTTTTTCATACGTTATTCTAAAATAACGGGCGTTATAACGATTAAATAGAAAATAAAAAATAATTATGGTTTGAAATTCCTATCTAACGGTTACAACGTGCGTGAAAACCTAATAACGTTGGTATAACGTTTTCAATACATTATTATTTTGTTATTTTATTTTTAAAATATTAATTGTAATTTTTTAATCTTTGTTTTAAAATGTAAAGAATTGTAAAAAATATTTTATATTCTTTTTTCTTAAAAAACGGTTATAACTGACGTGAAAACGGGAAAAATGGTCTAAAAAACGGGCAAATCAATAGTTTCTTACAATCTTCCCAGTCAATTACCATTCAAAGTAATATGAAAACGCAACAGAAAATCTCAAACAATTACTCTTGGTACAACCTAAATTAGGATTGGATAATCTCCATTGACGCTTCTTTTAATAAAGAGGATTTGTCTATGGGATATGCTTTCATTCTATACTCAGCTGATGAAGAGACTTTCATGCACCTATTTGCGGGTTCAGAGTGGGCAACGTCAGCTTTCCACGCATAAGCAAAATCCTTATTAAAGGTTGTTACGTGGTTAAAAGAAAATATATTATCAAGCGTGTTCATAATAACCGACTACAAAGCTTTGGCGGACAATTTAAATAAGGTGAGCACAGACTCTTCGTGGTCAGCGGAAATACCTTGCAAGAAATAAGGACAATATTGGGCGATCTACCTCAAGCTAAAGTGAAATATATCAAGAGGAAGAATAACTCAGCAGCGGACTTCATTGCAAAGGAGGCAAGGATTAAAAAGGTACAACACATGTCAGATAACATGCGACAAAAAGTTCATAAATCTAGCATAGATTCTAATGTTTTCAATAAAAATGACTTTGTAAATCTCTTGTACTATATTTGCTAGCTGATATATGATCTTTTTCCATCAAAAAAAAATGTTATTTAGAAGGAAAAAATGTAAAATTCAATTTTAGAAAAACAGTTATAACGGGTCTAAATAACGTCATATTTTCTATTTATCTTTAATATATAGACACGGGTGTCGGTAACCCTCACAGCCACGCTACATAGGCGTGACCGTTTTAACGGCCGTTTTTCCAGAAATAACCGCAGTTTTTCAAATCTTGGTATAAAGGAGCTTCTTAATCAGTACTTCCAAGAGATTTATTCTGACGATTTCTCATGTCCCTCCTTTGAGATCAATACTAATATTCTTATTTGTGTAACCCTTTAATATAATGATTTCCTTAGCAAATCAATTAGCAACGAGGAGATTTGTGAGGTCATCAAATCCATGGGTCCTTTAAAGGCCATATGACCTGATGGTTTGCAAGATTTTCAATGTGAGGCATTGGTTATATTATTGGTAACTCAGTTTGCCAAGTGATCAAGGATTTAAACCTTACATCCTAGCTTGAATAAAACCTTTATTATTTTGATCCTAAATAATCTACTCTTTCCCGGGTTAGTCATTATCGACTTATAAGTCTTTGTAACTTTTGTTACAAAATAATTTTCAAAATATTATTTAACACTCTTAAATTTTTTTGGTGAAATGCATTTCACCTGGTCAGAATGCTTTCGTCCTAGGTAGATCCATTTTTGGCTCTATCATGATAACTAATGAAGGCTGTCATTATATGAAAAAATGAAGAAAAAAAAAAGTAAGTTAGGATGGATAGATGGCTTTAAAACTAGATTTCGAGAAAGATTATGATTGAATGAAACAGTTGTTTCTAACTGATGTAATGAAATCTTTTGGCTTTAACAATACTTGGTTGGGTGAGTTCTTGAATGTGCTACCAGCGTTAGTTATCAAGTCTTCATCGACGGTTCTCTAGGTGAGTTTATTTTCCTCGAAGAGGTCTGAGACAGAATGACCCCATATCTCCTTATTTAAGGTCAGGATGTTCTTTTTAGACAAGATCACTTGTGTGATTGACTATCGATACAAGATCGAGACGATACGAAAACAAAGTGTGTACTTGATAATAGGTTTGGAAATAACCGAAACTCTATATGATCAATATCAAGTATTACGTAGTTAACGTAATTGTATACTTTACTTAATTATAATAACAATAATAATGTTAAAAACAAAGTAAAAGACACATCAAGATTTTGTTAACAAGGAAACCGCAAATGCAAAAAAAACCCGGGACCTAGTCCAGTTTTGAATACTCTCATAATTAAGTCGTTACACAAAATCAAATACCAACTTCGTATAGTTGAGATCAAGCAGACTACCCCTAGCTAATTATTTCCCTTGGTATCCCTGCGCCTTCGACTTCTAGAGTCACGCATGTGAATAGCAAGTCCTTTGGATCGTATTCCATACAGCAAAGAATATGTTTGGTAACCACTCTAATCAATCTTGCTAAAGATATTGTTGAGTTGTTGACAAAGGTTTTTATGTTTAATCTAATAAAATCCTTTGGATGATTAGATCAATCTATCCAATAACTACCGAAATATTCAAGTTTAGATTTGCACTCTATCGATATAGATCTCAAAGAGAAACTATAGAGAATGATGATCTCACGCAACTAATCAATCAGATCTATCAAAGATAAACTGATTCTAGTTGGATCCCATCCGATCAAGGTTTGTGCACTAAGTCCACAAGATACGAAAACTAATAAGAATTCTTCTTCGTCTTCAAACCTTTTATTGCCTTCAAATACTTGCACAACAACACTTGAATCCTCTTGTGATCAATCACACACAGAACAGAGTCTGTTAACAATGGATTATCACGAGATGTATTTAGATCTAACAACGGTTCTAAAGATATCGTCAATACTTTGATTTAGTCTGAGAGAATCTTATATCAGAAGAGAAGATTCTCAAGAGTAAACAAACTAGGTGCAATCATAGTTTCAACAACTGTTAGTCAATCAAATCAATAATCGAAAACTAATAACACTGCAAATATCTAGTTTCCCACCAATGGTACTCATAGAGATTCTTAATCCCACAAAAATCTTTAAACGAGCGGTCGTAAGAGATTTAACCTAATTAGGATACTTTTCTCTCTGAATAGACGGCTCCACCAGAAACAACAAGAAAGGTATTTTTCCTAGCTCTTAGGATAACCAAGGAATTTCCAAAACCGAAAATATTCTTAAGATATGCAATGAATTTCCAAATTCGATTTTCCTAATTCCAACAAATGTTGTCCAATATTTTTCGAAATCTCTCATAAAAAATCTAGAATTAGTAAATGCACATTACTAATTTTTATTCTCTAGAGCTATGCATTAATTGCTGGTAATTAAAACATATAAAACCAAAAACCTAAATTAAAAGATTCTCAATATATTTCGGTACCGGATCACCTTGAGTACCAAGGAATATCTTTGAACAATAAATGATAAGAGTTAATGCTCATGTTCAAAGTATATTGACATCTTTACATAGCAAAACCTAATTCCGAATCTACACAAGTTCATGAAGAAAATATGTAATTCATGGAAAATCGGATTTGCATCTTGGAATCGGTTCTACCACACTTCCAAACAAGTTTAGAATTGGTTCTACCAAAATTCCAAGACTACTATGTGATCGGTCATACCAAGTCACGATGGTTAGTTGTGATCGGTCCTACCAAGTCACATACATGGGTTCGTATCCGTTATAATAATCGCACGGACCGAATCTACCTAAACATGGTACCTACTTGTGATCGGTCATACCAGTCACTAGGATCGATCATACCAATTAGAAGGATTGGTCACACAACCTCTTATGATCGGTCACACCAATTACCAGAATCGGTCACATTAATTACATGGTGATTACTTAGGATCGGTTACACCAATTACCAGAACCGGTCATACCAAATCATAAGTCTAGGAAATTTGATCGGTTATACCAATATACATAACCTGAGTTAAGATCGGTTCCGCCAACTCACACATATTGGTCATCCAGAGAATATGCAATGAATAGCCGGACCGATATACCTATTGATTTCCCTTTCAATTAATGAAAGAAGTTCACGAACTTACTTCCTTTAAACAAATATAAAACATTGTTTCCTAGGATGAAATCTCCATCATACACCCATACACATAATCATAAAACTATATACAAGATTATGTCGATGTCATATCTACAAAGTTCAAAAGATAAGTGTTATACTTCGTAATATAATTCCTTAATACTATGATCATACTACTGTGATCATGTTATACACTAGAGTATTATTTATATACAAGCTTCGCATGTTATGTTCTCAATATAACACGACTTGAAAGATACGTTCTTCAAGTCTTCGGAGTAATACTTGTATGTCTCAACATTCCTAGACTTTCTAGTCTAACCTAAACGAACTTGACTCTAGTATTTAATCAAGCGACTCTAGATGATTTTTGATACTAAAATATAACAATCAATCTTGACATACCAACGCTTGGTGGGTTCAACCGAGATATTCCCTAAGAGGTATAAGCTAAGAATCAATCATCAAAAGTTTCTCATGAGATCGTGTTACTAAAGAGTTTAAAACTATCTCATGGTAATAAAAAAAATACACAATTTGTAATCATGACGATCAAGTATTGTGATCATCTTTTCTAAGATACAAACTTGTAAAAATGAGATTTGAGTTATTCTTAGAGGAAGAATTAACCTTTCCATAAGGAACGACTCATAAAATGGCTACCATATGTGTATGAAAAGATTCCCTTGACAAAGAAGAAAATGCATATATATAGTCATTAGATACCATGCATCATAAGTTGACACATGAATCGAGAAGGTTGTGAATGTTTCAAGCAATAATCGTGTTCAATAACTGAAAAGACGAGGGTACCCAAATATACCACAATCTTTTATTTATCCACCTATAAGTCCTCTTACCGAAAGTGATCGTCTATGGACAAAGTCGAGAAAATGCAACAAATCGGTATTCACACTTTGTGTGATTGTCTTTGGATACGAGATCGAGACAATATGACAACCAAAATGCGATACTTTATAATAGGTTCGGACTTAACAAAACTCTATAGGATCACTATCAAGTATATACAGAGTTAACGATTGTGTAATTTAATTTAAATTATATAAACAAATATAATTACGGAAAATAAAAGTAAATCACACAACAAGATTTTGTTAGCGAGGAAAACTGCAAATGCGGAAAAAAACCCAGTACCTAGTCCAGAATTGAATACTCTCAGAATTAAGACGTTTTACAAAATCTAAACCAACTTAGTATAATTTAGACCAAGCTGAAAAAGCGGGGGTCTAACAACCACACCCAATATTTTTCTTAGCAATCTGTATGGACTAACTCCAATATACTTTCAAGAGAATCAACTAGACAGTCATACTCAATCTTAAGAAAAGTATATCAAAGAGTTATATCACTATTTTTCAATTCAATCTGCAATCAAACAAATAGGAATTTGCGAGCCTGATTGAACAATCGAAAACTAATAACACTGCAATTATCTAGTTTCCCACCAACGGTACTCGTAGAGCTTCTTGATCCCACAAAAGTCTTTAAACGAGCAGTCGTAAGAGATTTCTCCTAATTAGAGTACTTCCTCTCCGGATAGACGACTCCACCAGAAACAACAAAACGATGAAGTTTGCCTGGCTCTTAGGATAGTTTGCTAGAAATGTAAACTTAAGTATTTATAGACCAAGGATGTTTGGACACCAAGGAATTTCCAAAACCGAAAATATTCTCAAGATATGCAATGAATAGCAAAATTCGGTTTTCCTAATTCCAATAAATGCTTGTCCAGAATTTTCGAAATCTCTCAATAGAAAATATCCAATTCGTAAATGCACATTAGTAATTTTTATTCTCTACAGATATGCATTTAATTTCTGGTAATTAAAGCATATAAAACCAAAAACCTTAATTAAAATATTCTCAATTTATCTCGGCACAGGATCTCCTTGAGTATTGAGGAATATCTTTGAACAACAAATGATAAGAGTTATTGTACGTGTTCAAAGAATGTTGACATCTTTTCACTGTAAATCCTTATTCATATTTACATGGATTTGCATTCTTGGAATCGGTTATACCACACTTCCAAACAAGTTTAGAATTGGTTCGCATGTAGTCCAAGATCACTCATTGATTAATCAAATATCAAATCACATACATGGGTTTCATCGGTTCTACAAATCACTAGGATCAGTTATACCTTAATATGGAAATACTTGTGATCGGTCATACAAGTTACCAGGACCGGTTACATCAGTTACCAGGATCGGTCACACCAATTACAAATATCGATCATACCATCTCATGGTGATTACTTAGGATCGATTACACTAATTAATAAAAACTAGTCATACCAAATCATAAGTTAGGCATTGTGATTAGTTATACCAAGATACATAACAAAGTTACAATCGGTTCTACTATCTCACACATATTGGTAATACAAAGATTTGCAATGAAGCTGTACCAATAAGCCTAGAGATTTCCCTTTTGATTCATAAAAAATTCATGAATGTACTTACTTAAAACAAATGTAAAACATTGTTTCCTGGAATGAAATCTTCACCATAACCATAACCCATTCACATAATCATATCTGTATATACAAGATTATGTCGATGTCATATCTACGAAGTTCAAAAGAGAAGCGTTATACTTCGTAGTCTAATTCCCTAATACTATGATCATACAAATATGACCATGTCACATCACTAGAGTATCATAGAATATGTACAATATATACAGCTTCTCAGTTATGTTTTCAATATAACACCACTTGAAAGATACGTTAGTAATGAAAGCAGTTCAATTCAATGTTACTAACCTCAAGAGGAAGGATGATGTTGTCGTTGTACTTCGCTTCTTCTTCACTTTCTTCTGGTCTTGGAGTAATACTTGTATGTCTCAATATTCCTAGACTTTCTAGTCTAACCTAAATGAAGTTGACTCTAGTATACAATCAAGCAACTTTAGATGAGTTTTGAGTCACTAAAATACGACAACCAAACTTGACATACCAACGCTTGGTGAGTTCAACCGAGCTATGCTTTAACAATAACACTCAGGATTAAACAAAAATATACAAAATAGGGGGATTTAACAAACAAAGTTGTCTTACAAGTGTATATGAGTGTTTTAGCAATGCCAAACATATTTATAAATATATTCTATGAGAATCTGCAAAATTATGTATATGTAGGTATGCGAAACGGTACGCGTACCTATGACCAGTTCATGAATTCAGGGACCAACAATATGCGTACTAGGAGTTGATAGGTGCATAATCTACCTTTTTTGAGAGTCAAATCCATGCTTATATTAGATATTATTCTTGAATATTGCTTGTTATTACGTTTGTTTTATATTTTGCAACCTTTGTTAGGAACACCAACCAAACGAAGTGGAAATGACTTTAAAAGAGTAAGGAAGTGAAGTCTACTAATGGAGGAAGGACCAAACATCAAAATAAACTTATTCAAACCTATGAGTTCTTCATATAATTTTGAACATAAGGAGAACACAAAGTGAAGTCAAAAAGAATGAGGTCATTCCTAGCTCAGGTGAAAAAGTTATGAGCAAAACACTGAAATCAACTTTGATTTGGTTTTGTTGGTTGTTGGGCCTTATTGGGCCTGCGCGAGTAGAAAAGAAGAAGTTGCGAATTGGACTTTTAAATCAAGAAAACTTGGTCTCAATAGGTGGCCAAACCCTAAAAATAAAGAATACTTGAGAGCAAGTATTGAAGGCTACAAAAGAAGACATCTAAGGCTTTAAAAACACATTTTACACCAGGTGAACATATTCTACCTCTCATACCATCTTCTACACAACAAACCTAAGGTTTTCCTTTTAGGGGGAAACTATCCTTCTTTTGTATATTTTCCATGAATTTTAGTAAATCCATGAATAGGTAAGTTATTTATATTGGTTAGGGATGCAATTGGAAGTCCTAAACGTATGAATTGGTCTGGATGATTATTGTTAATGTTCAAGATCTATTTTTATTGTTCATGTTTGATTGTTAATATGCCATGTATGATTGAAGACTTGTTAGTTTGAGTTGCAAATTAGATGAGAAGATATTGATATCTAAAGCTAAACTATTGTTTGGAGATATGGAATAGTCGATAGATCTGGTTACAAATAGCATAGTGTGATTACTGATTGTACTCAAAACCTTCATGTAATTGCATGTAAAAGCTTGACCAATGCTAAATATATTACTCGTAGTACTTCTATTGCGTTGATTAGCTTATTTTAAAGAACCTAACGCTCTTGGAGAATTAAACTTAATAGCATGTTATGTTAGGTTATTCCCCGAGTAGTATTCGTATATTCATCGTTATGGTATGTGATGACACAAGGAATTTACCTGAGTATGCTTGATGTAATTTCAAAGTTGTTGTAGTAAATAAGATTCGAACTCTAAGACTTGTGAAGATTAAATTTAAAGATTTAAAGAAAATAATAAACAAAGGCGAGAGTTACTGGGACTAGGATTTCACCGAATTCATATCAATAGGTTCAATTATTTATTCTTCAGCAATTATAGCTCAACAAATAAAAACATGGACTCTTATTTTTGCCAAGGTAGATTCTCAAAATTTTAGTTATAAATCGTAAGCATAGGACATCAAACATTTAAGCAAGCATGACCCATCAAATAAAATAATAACCAATTAATCAAAATCATAATTCTATTTTAATTAGTGCAGAAGTTAAATAAAGAATAAAATAATTTCACCCATGTATGAAAATCGGATTCATCCGTCGACCCAGTGTAGGGTTTTAACTCCTCATATTGTAGACACGCTCAAAAGTGCTTACAAATGATGAAAGGGAGAAAAATCAAATAAACCAGGAATTTACAACAGATGAGAAGCGTTGCAATCCACTGTTACAGTATACGATAAATAAAAAGTGTTGTAGATACTATTCAACTGTCGCTGGAAAGCCTGTTGCAAAACCGGGAATAAACCACGGTTTATTAACGACAGGCTTTCTCAGCCTTATGTTCTTCGTGTTTTTGGAACAGCAGCAGCAGAAATTTCTGCAACTTGATTTTCTTGACTCTCTCGCCTCTGCTAACTCCCCAAACTCTCTATGACCCTCTCTGCTTCCCCAGTAACCTATATATACTCGACAGGACCAGGGAAATCTTCGTATTAACTCTCAAAAATGCTGCCATAACTTCTCGGGATTTTATTCCTTTTTCTTCTCTGCTGATGATCTTCACACGCTCTGCAACTATTGACACACACTCCAAACAAGCTGCATTCACGAGAAATGTTGTCGTCACAAGCAGAGCTTCCAAATATATAATTAGAAAATCAAAAATAAACCCGAGAATAATCTTCTTTCCTGTTTTATAGTAATACCAAATATAATAGAGTTTCCCATGTCCAATCACGTGAACGACTTGTGTACAAGGTAAGCAAAAACTCCTCAGCCAAATCCCTTACAAATCTCCGACAATATCTTCCACAGAATCTGAGAAATCTCTTCATCCTTTGTTTCTTCTAACCGGTGAGAAACCACGTAACTGCCCTTTTTTGTCGAAACCAAACACGTTACCATCCCTGTTTTGTTGAAACGGGATGATACCAACCCAATTCAAGCCAGGAATCTCGCCAACTAACTCCACAAATCATCACAGAACAAGTGCAGGAAAAACCCGAGCTTTCTCTCATTTTATGTTTTGCTTCCCAACGATTATCCAACCCAAATAAATCCATTTGACCACCCATACCAGCATTGTTTTGGCCTGTCAAGTTCATCCCAATCGAAATAAGTGATTGAGTCTCACTATAACTCCTCCAAAAATCCAACATAACCTTACGCAGTAAACTGAAGTATTTTCCCGCCATTTTCAATGTTTAAACGATGAAGAAGAGTGCCCCGTATCCAGACCAGGGGTGTGAATAGCAGTTGGCGTCTAGGGGTGCAAATAGTAAAGAAGGTGCCCCTTAGTAACTGAGGTGCCACTTATCCAAAGTGGGGGTCCGTTTAGCAAATGTCCTCCGGGGTGCTTTTATCAACTTTTCGAGCCAATCTTTCCAAAAATATTTATTACACAAAAACACCTACAAACAAGTTTATTAGTGATAAAATAAGTCCCACCTAATGTATTTTTGGGTGAAAATGCGTCGCACTTTCGTGATTATCAATGCTCTCGATGGCGTGCTCTAGGACTATTGATATGAAGAGAGAATTATACTGATTCTAGTCGATTGAGGAGCATGATTGACGATGGAAGGTGAAATCCCTTATCGTATTTTCTCATCTGATCACTTTTTGTTTCCTTTGTTTTAATTAGTATATGTTAGTTTATTAATTCTACAACCCCCTTTGGTTACTTAAGAATTCAATAACAAATAATAATCACACAACTCCTCTTGGGAACGATCCTTACGACCGCTATACTACTTGTTAGTATGAGTAAGAAATATCTAAACTAATTTGTTGTGCAAACGACACGCACCAAATTTAGGCGCCGCTATCGGGGAGCATTTGACAATTGTTTTTGTCTGAGATTTCTTTTTGTTATATTTTACGCTCTTCTTTTAGTGTTTCGTTTTAGGTTTTCATGGTGTAAACAACTCGTTGGTGGAATTCGTTATCCGTTAAAAGCGGAAGGTTGAAAAATCCGGTGTATAACAACCACACCCAATATTTCGCTTAGCAATCTGTATGGACTAACTCCAATATACTTTTTAAGAGAATCAACTAGACAGTCAGACTCAATCTTAATAAAAGTATATCAAAGAGTTATATCTCAATTTCTTGATTCAATACTTACTCAAGCAAATAGAAATCTGCGAGTCTAATTGAATACAAGAGAAAACACTTGAACGGTACGAAAGACCAATGTTCAATGATCAATCAATTTCAATCAACAACCAAAGGTTGGATTTCCCAATTGATCGATTCAAAAGTACAACCTATGATATTTCAATTATATAACAAAATATAATGCGGAAAAGAATTAACACAGATACCAGAAGTTTTGTTAACGAGGAAACTGCAAATGCAGACAAACCTCGGGACCTAGTCCAGATTGAACACACACTGTATTAAGCCGCTACAGACACTAGCCTACTGCAAACTAACTTCGGTCTGGACTGTAGTTGAACCCCAATCAATCTCACACTGATCCAAGGTACAGTTGCGCTCCTTACGTCTCTGATCCCAGTAGGATACTACGCACTTGATTCCCTTAGATGATCTCACCCACAACTAAGAGTTGTTACGACCCAAAGTCGAAGACTTAAATAAACAAATCTGTATCACACAGAAAAGTCTACGGTAATAGATAAATCTGTCTCCCACAGAAATACCTACGAGTTTTTGTTCCGTCTTTTGATAAATCAAGGTGAACAAGAACCAATTGATAACCCGGACTTATATTCCTGAAGAACAACCTAGTATTATCAATCACCTCACAATAATCTTAATCGACTAGCTAAAGAAGATATTTCGGAATCAAAAATGATGATACAAAGGTGTTTGTGACTTCTTTTATATCTTGCCTATCAGAGAAATCAATCTCAAGCTAGTCTTACGATTGTACTTAGTACAATATAAACAGCAAGATCAGATCACACAACTACTGAGAAAATAGTTGGGCCTGGCTTCACAATCCCAATGAAGTCTTCAAGTCGTTAACCTACAAGGTCTCGAGAAGAAACCTAAGGTTAAAGGAGAAATGACTCTAGCTAATACAACTAGTATCACACAGAAGATGTGGGGATTAGGTTTCCCAGTTGCTAGAGTTCTCCTTTATATAGTCTTTCAAATCAGGGTTTGCAATCAATGTTAGCTTAGTAATAAAGCATTCAATATTCACCGTTAGATGAAAACCTGATTAGATTCAAGCTAATATCTTTCAACCGTTAGATCGAACTTAGCTTGTTACACACAAATGAAATGCACGTTTATTTAGGTTTGTGTAACTGTACCCAAACATGTACACTTAGTTGGTTCAACAGTAGTTAACCAAATGGTTATCCATATGAGCACTTCCATATCAACCATATTCTTCTTTACCACAACTAGTTCAAATGACTCAAATGAACTAGTTAAAGAGTTTTTCAATTGCTTAGATCTTATAGAAGTATACAAGACACAACTGAAGCAAAAAAGATTTGATTCACTCGAATCGATTCATGAACTTTATAGCCACGGTTTGCAATTATGCATTCCTTAGTTTATATAAGTTTAAGTTCACGAATAATCGTTTTTAGAAAATAACCAACCTAAGTACGCGAACTGGTACGCGGACTTAAGTACCCGGAATGAGTTTGTTTTCAGTTCACAAACTCCAGCAGATTTTTCACGGGACGTGAACTTCCGATGGTGCGCGTACTGGTACGCGGACTTTAGTTCGTGTTTTCCTGAGCAACAAAGTACGCATACTTTGGTTCAAGGAATAAGGACTTACACACATATGTGTTACTACACAGTGTTTATATCCTTCCAAGGTTATATATTCTAAACTCTCATTTCAATCATTGAAACATTCTTAGAGGACGTTATATGATTGTTATTTACAAACCATTTTTCGTCAAAGCCATTTTTAAGTGATTAAAACTTAATATGACTTTCGTCATTAGTAAAGATGAACTTGGCCAAAGCGAAAGCTTACCAACACATATTTCGAGAAATAGATACGCGAGATAAACTCGGCTCGAAATAACAAACGTGTATAATCAAAGTCTATATAGCAATACGACTTTTGTCTCAAGATAGGAGATAGAGTAGATAGACTTTTGAGTGATATATAAGTTCAGGTCTCCACATACCTTTTAGTCGATGAAGTTCCATAAGTTCCTTGAGTAGTTCTTTGTCTTTGTATGATGATCACCATGGAGTCTTGAGCTCAACTACACTTTCTATCCTAGTCCGAGACTTAGCTATAAGTAGACTAGAAATCAAGACTCATAGTTTTGATCACTAACATTGACAAACATGCTTGAGATAGCAACGCATGCGAGTTCGGCCGAGCAATGCTCTAACAATCTCCCCCTTTGTCAATTTTAATGACAAAACTACCAATACATATGGAATACAAAATAAATAATAAACTTTGTAGCTTCTCTTCCACATGTATGATCTCCTTGGTTCTTCAACATTACTCGAAATCTTTGTCACTTCCAAGTACTCCAATGATTCCAAAGGTTGTAAGTTTAGTATCATCGTTGTTGAAAATCCGTAGCCATAACAATGAGAAAACTAGAATTCTCAATCATTGTTAACAGTGTCATAGTATTATTGTACAACATCAAAGTTCAATTGTATCACAACTTTGACAACAATACTATAGTGATCTGTATCACTCCCCCTTAGTCAATACTCCATCTCACATGGAAACCACTCCCCTTACATAATGATCCGAAAACCATATGTATTTGTAGTGTGAACTACACATTAATTCTCCCCCTTTTTGTCAATAAAATTGGCAAAGGTACGAAAACTAGTGGGATCCTAATGAAATTTCCATAGAGACATTTCATGACTTAAAGAAAGCACATATCAACTTTTTAGATGCAATCATATAGCCGAAGCTAAATGCTTTCATCAAGGATTTTATAAAGATACAAGATTACTCCTATAATATTCCACAGCCGCACTCCCCACAAAGATTTGGCAATTAAGCACAAGTTCAATTAAGAACTCTCCCCCATAAAATGTCATTCCTGAAAGAACAACAATAACGACCTTACTTTCACGAGAAAAAAAGGATTTCTTTGGACACAAAAAATCACATACGAATACGAATTTGAATCCAAAAAAATACTCAATTAAATTAAAAACAAGAAAACCCATGATTTATTTAATCGGAAATGCTCATTATAAGAGAACTTACGGATCCGCACAGTATATATATAAAAAATATGGATCAGGGAAGATCAATACTGCGGAATAGACAAGGATTCGTCCAATTTTCATCACTATTTGCATAATGACATACAATAGACAAAATCCTCGTGAACAAAAGTTTTATTCTTTCTTCCATCAAAATATGACATAAAAGGCTTTAACTTTTGTAATGTCAAAAGTTAATTCATTCTTTTATCAATACATGCATATCGACATACGAAAGAATTAACTTTTGACAAAGTATGGGACAATCATAGTTCACGGACGCAAACACACATATCCCATAACATATTAAAATATATAAAACCATAAAGATTAATACTGCAAAAATCATCTTCCAAACAATTTTAGAATTTAAACAAATAAACCTAAAACAATGAAGATGAACATATTGGACATAGCTATGTGTAATCACAATAATGGCTATTCCAAGAACTAGTTATTCTTCCTAAAAAACAAGAAATAAAATTCTCATAAGAAGATTTACTAGACAAAATAAAGTCAAAGAGCTAAGCATTTACTCATCATCTTCATCATCGTAAACCATCCAAGATGCTTGAATCCTGTTCAAGTCTTCCTTGATCTCGGGAAACTTAGTTGCAACCAATGACAATTGTTCTTATACGCACTTCACCCTTGAATTGACCTTACACACACCTTTGCAAATTTTTTGAAGAAGACTCAAGGTGGTAGGATCACAATAACCATCAATGGAATCATCTCTTTGTCTTTTGCACACATTCTCCCTTATCCGTTTGAAGGTGCATGGACGAACAGGTTTGGGAGCTCCAAGAGAATTTCCAATTAGGTCAAAGCCATGTACACGGAAAATTTGACTAATCAAGCAATGGAAACCTAACTTCTTGTTGGGTGAAGTCATAGAAGTCATTTGAGAAACGATGAACCCACAAAAATCGAGACTCA
This sequence comes from Papaver somniferum, assembly GCF_003573695.1. Taxonomy (NCBI): domain Eukaryota; kingdom Viridiplantae; phylum Streptophyta; class Magnoliopsida; order Ranunculales; family Papaveraceae; genus Papaver; species Papaver somniferum. The sequence goes on from NC_039364.1 coordinate 125,753,336, forward strand.
GAACACCCAATTCAAGGAAATAGACCAATTCCACAAACTCGCGACTCCACCGAGAATTATCAATTGTGGAGGGACAAAGATTAGAGATACCAAGTATTCCGAAATCCATCAAGGCCACACTAAGAACATTAGTAGGAAACTTTCCTTGGTTCCAAGCAACCTTCTTACCACAAAGACCAAGAGATATGTCTTCATACGATGGTCGTTCATCACTTGTCCTAGGTAGACGAATATTACCCAAAGGAATTTTGGTAATCTTCGAAATCAAATATCTATTAACAAGAAACCTCTCTCTATTTATCATGGTTTTGAATTCCATTTTTTCAATATCAACATCATGAATGTTGGCATAGAAAATTCTTGTGAGAGCATCAAATCCTTGACCAAGACCATCAAAGATGTTTCCAAGATTGAATTTTTCAAAGCAAACTAAATCCTCTTTATGTCCACTAGAAGAATCCAATTTATTTTCTAAAATAAAACCATTAGATGAAATCCTTTCAAAAACATCAGCACAAGAATCATTGACAAACCTAATTCTAATAGAATTTTGGTCTAACGGAAGATTCATGCTAGAGGAACCCAAATTTTTTGAAGTTCTTTTTGAAACCTTGAAATTCATCATGAGATATAGAAATTGGAAAGAAACAAGAGGAAATCACTTACTTGGAATAAACTTTGACCACCCCTTTTATCTTATTTTCCTCCAAGGAAGATTTAATGGAGGAATATCATGAACCCTAGAAAGTTCACGTATGCGGATTGTTGGGAGGAAGAAGAAGGTACGCGGACTTCTTCTTTATAAGCTCACTAATGGTCTTGGACCCGTTTATGAACCGCGACCCACAAAAGGAATGTGGGATTTTTCTTTGATGTATGCACATCAAGGTTGTGCATCCTGTGACAACACAATTTGTGAGAAGAACCGGATGCAGTAGAAAGCTTATTTGAAAATCCAAGAAGGATGTCGTTTTAAACCCAACTATACACAAATCAAACCATTTCTTGCCCCACCTCAAGATATATACAAATGGGGTAGTGTCAGGCTTGTTACCAAGATACATGATGTGCAGAGAGATTCTCATGCAACATTTCTGGTTGATATTTGTGAGAAGTCCCAATGATATAATCAAAGTAATGATGATAATCAGGGTTTTCAGAGCTTTCTATATTCCTTTTTATATGACTAGAAAGAAGATTCTTCCGATAACTTGAACTTGTGTCAAAGACATGCGAACCCATATTGGATCTACTTGTGTTGACAACGTTTCCAGTTCGTACATCATTATTCCATGGTTTTACATGTACAAAACTTTTATCGGGTCGATTCTTAAGCTTAACATACTTAAGTTTTTCTAAGAATCTAAAAACGCTTTCAAACGCTTTGAATAGGTCTTGGTCAATTGATCCATTACGATAGTATTTCTCAAAAAGATTAAGAGTTAATATAGTGAGAGTCCATATCTTTGAGCGCAACAAACATTTTCTCAATCTTTCCTTCTTTTTAATTTTTCTTTTAGGTTGTTCCTCATCATCTAAGTTTTCCAAGATCTTAGATGAACAGGGATTATCATGAGAAACCAGAGGTTTAGTCCATAATAAATTTTGAACAATCTTTAAGGAGTTTTGGCGTGCGTTACAGATGCCAAGAGCGAGTTTTCCAAATAAATTTCCCATACGGAAATTTTTAAGGATCAATCAAACACAAACTTATCAGGTTTATAGTGTTTCCCTGCTCTGATACCAATTGAAAAGCGGGGTACAACAACCACACCACATATTTCGCTTAGCAATCTGTATGGACTAACTCCAATATACTTTTAAGAGAATCAACTAGACAGTCAGACTCAATCTTAATAAAAGTATATCAAAGAGTTATATCTCACTTTCTCGATTCAATACTTACTCAAGCAAATATAAATCTGCGAGTCTAATTGAATACAAGAGAAAACACTTGAACGGTACCAAAGACCAATGTTCAAGGATCAATCAATTTCAATCATCAACCAAAGGTAGGATTTCCCAATTGATTGATTCAAGCGCACAATCTGTGATATTTCAATTATATAACAAAATATAATGCGGAAAAGAAATAACACAGACACCAGAAGTTTTGTTAACGAGGAAACCGCAAATGCAGACAAACCTCGGGACCTAGTCAAGATTGAACACACACTGTATTAAGCCTCTACAGACACTAGCCTACTACAAACTAACTTCGGTCCGGACTGTAGTTGAACCCCAATCAATCTCACACTGATCTAAGGTACAGTTGCGCTTCTTATGTCTCTGATCCCAGCAGGATACTACACACTTGATTGCCTTAGCTGATCTCACCCACAAATAAGAGTTGCTACGACCCAAAGTCGAAGACTTTAATAAACAAATCTGTATCACACAGAAAAGTCTACGGTAATAGATAAATCTGTCTCCCACAAAAATACCTTCGAGTTTTTGTTCCGTCTTTTGATAAATCAAGGTGAACATGAACCAATTGATAACCCAGACTTATATTCCCGAAGAACAACCTAGTATTATCAATCACCTCACAATAATCTTAATCGACTAGCGAAAGAAGATATTGCGGAATCACAAACGATGAGAGGAATATGTTTGTGACTTCTTTTATATCTTTCCTATCGGAGAAATCAATCTCAAGCCAATGTGACGATTATACTCAAATACGATAGAAACAACAAGATCAGATCACGCTACTACAGAGAAAATAGTTGGGTCTGGCTTCACAATCCCAATGAAGTCTTCAAGTCGTTAACCTACAGGGTCTCGAGAAGAAACCTAAGGCTAAAGGAGAAACGACTCTAGCTAATACAACTAATATCACACAGAAGGTGTGGGGATTAGGTTTCCCAGTTGCTAGAGTTCTCCTTTATATAGACTTTCAAATCAGGGTTTGTAATCTAAGTTACCTTGGTAACAAAGCATTCAATATTCACCGTTAGATGAAAACCTGATTAGATTCAAGCTAATATCTTTCAACCGTTGGATCGAACTTAGCTTGTTACACACAAATGAAATGCACGTTTATTTAGGTTTGTGTAACCGTACCCAAACATGTACACTTAGTTGGTTCAACAGTAGTTAACCAAATGATTAGCCATATGAGCACTTACATATCAACCATATTCTTCTTTACCACAACTAGTTCAAATGACTCAAATGAACTAGTTAGAGAGTTGTTCAATTGCTTAGATCTTATAGAAGTATACAAGACAAAATCGAAGCAAAAACGATTTGATTCACTCGAATCAATTCATGAACTTTATAGCCACGGTTTGCAATTATGCATTCCTTAGTTTATATAAATTTAAGTTCACGAATAATCGTTTTTAGAAAATAACCAACCTAAGTACGCGAACTGGTACGCGGACTTAAGTGCCCGGAATGAGTTTGTTTTCAGTTCACAAACTCCAACAGATTTTCACGGGACGTGAAATTCCGATGGTGTTGTATTATTAATAAAGCTTCACGCTTAGAACATTGAATTCATCCTTAATCAACAATGGATTTAGCTACTCATATTACAAAGAAGATGATAATGGTGGTTTTCCCCTAAAGGGGTAAACCCTAGGTTTTGATGTAGAACTTGTGATATGAGTCTCGATGCTAGATTCTACATGACATAATACCTTTTTATAGGTTTACATTGCTTGGTCTCCAAGTATTTACTTAGGTTTAGGAACTCGACTCGAAAACACGAACTAGCGACCCCAAACGTGACCTTAGGCCTTCCAAAGAGTTTATACACGTTTCCTACTTGATAAGTTCGCAAATCCAGTCCGCAAACTTCAAATTCCAGCAGATATTTTCGGAAATAAGTCTGTGAACTCGGTTAGCAAACCCAGTTCGCGGACTTCACTGTCTTCGGTATTCAATCAAGACTGTTTTGGCCACAACTTCTTCATACGAACTCGGAATGACCTCATTATTTTTGCATTCTTTTTATCTTTCAATTCTCTTAAATATGGTGATGAGAAATCCTTCATTTGAATGAGTTAATATCGGTCTTTGGAACTTCTCTTGATTTTGAGCGTTTTGCTCCTTTTCGTCGCTTTTCTTCAACTTCTCTTGGACTTGGACACTTGAACACTTCTCTTCATATCTCTTTTCAGCACTTTGTATCTCATTTTTGGATGATTCACCTATTAGAGACAAATAAGAGAAAACAAGAGTAATAATACTAAAATATTCAAGAATAATAGCTAAAGCAAGTATGGAATGGACACTAAAATCATATGATTATGCACTTATCAAATTCCCCCACACTTAGATTTTGCTAGTCCTCGAGCAAAATAAATAAAAATAATCCTAAATACAACAACTCCATGTCGTGAGTATACGGTTACTCTTAGCATGAATAACATGCCTTTAAACCCCTAGGTGTCCCTAGTGGACGAGTTATAGTCTCGTGAGGGCTTACAAGAGGTATACCCACAAAACCTAGTCCAATCTCTCGCCTTGGAAGAACCACTAAGGATAGACACAAAGCAAAAAGCCAAATAATTAGCTTGCATATGTTTTTTAGCTACAAACATCCCGCGTACATTCCAATCATCACACACAAGTAATTACTTACGTGTGACATTCAACCTGATTGCAAAACTCTACAAAGATAGTCATCGTACTTGTTGCAACGTTTGCCACAACACTCGCATACTGAAATCAAATGGATAGATAAGAAAATGGAAATAGAAAAGTGAAGTGTGCAAATGTTGACTAAAGTGAAAGATGTTACCCATAATACTTGTATGGATGTCTTCAAAGGATATAAATTTATAGCGCAATAGTTGAGAGAAGCACCCATTTAACTCGACCACATGATTAGATACTCTAAGCGCATGTTCCTTTTCAGCAAGTATGTGATAGTTGCCTTGGATCCTGCACTCCACGCTTGCTTAGGCGACGGAGACAGGGATAACGTTTCACACATACTGATGTCAAAGTGTCAAGAACCTCATCACTAGTCTTTTTGACTTGCTATATAGCGATAATATGGTTTTTGTTTTCATCGACTATGATTATCCGCGATTCCGGACCTATCATTTATTAGTGTCGATAAATGAAGAGGAGCCTTATAATTTTTTATTTTTTTTTCCGGCTCACTCTTTACTCTTTAAGAGTGCAAGACAATTGTATTATGGGACTTTTATATACTCAACCAATGATTACCTTGCTACATAATCCACGGCAGTATTAGGATCCCACCAAATCACTTTAGAGAAACATAAACTGCAAAAATAAAAAGAAAGTGATTCAGTAATGATTAATTACGAGGATGACTCTTTCAAACGACTATCATAGATTAGTTTCGCATTCAATTATGAACGTATATATTTAAGGATTGTGGAATTGATAAAATGGAACTCAATCTATAGCCGTAAGAACTATTTCAACCTTAAAAAGGTTTAGAGTGTCATCCTAAATAGCTCATAATTAACTCCAAAAGATGAAGTCTCAAGAATGAAATAAATCAAATAGTATTATTATTATGTGTATATGCAAATAGTAGATACTAAATGCTCCCCCACACTTAAACTCAACATTGTCCTCAATGTTCAAAACCGAAAAATCTGATTTCTGACATAACAGCCCTGAAAGAATCGAAAACTGTACAAATGGGTAAGGAACTAGGAAAAACATTCTAAACAAAAGTTGTTCGATTACGTCTTTTATATAAGGTGTCCAAAGGACACGGTGTTTCGATAAACGGTATGACTTTTACGGCCTTCAGACTGACTGACATGCAATCTGAAAAAGTTCTGGAAAAATTCCAAAACTCAAATGTCCAGGCCTATCGCTCCAACTTAACAAACTCCGAATTAAGATTTTATTTTTTAAAAAGAAATGTAAGTATGTTCTCTTTAAAATTTGTGGTCAACCACTCAAATCGGACTTCGTATGAAGTCTCGAGAGCTATTTTCGTGACGACTGCGCAGTCAGAATTTTCTGACGAGAATTCGTCAAAACTTTCATTATAGATATAGGACTTGTAAAATTTAAGATGAGAATGCAAGATATGATATGAAAAAATAAGAAAATTAAAAACAAAAGGGATAGAGATACAAAACCGATGGGTTTCCTCCCACGAAGCGCTTGGTTTAACATCGTCAAAGCCCGACGTTATTGTTATCGTCTGTACACCAATAATCTGAAAATTTGGTAATCCTTCCAAATAATAATCTGCAATTCAAATAATAGCTTCACAAAAACATTAGCATAAAATATAAATATTGAAGCTATCACTTTATTGAAGTTTCCCCCACACTTAGTCCTTTCTATACTCGAAAGTAGATAGAGAACATAGAATTCGTGAACTTCAAAAGGTTGCCCAGCTTGGTGAACCTGCACAATACTCGAATCAAACACATCAAATGGTGGATACTTAGTAGCAAAATAATCCGTTAAAACTTTATAAGTACACAACTCCAATCCTAAGTGAGGTATTTTCTTAAAATTTGGATTAACAACTCTTTGAGAAGCTACTTCGATTAGAGGAAAAGGATCAATAGATATAGAATTATGCAAAGGATTAGACAAACCTTGTTCGTGATCCTCATCATTCTTAATTAACAGTGAATTATTTACCTCAAGTATATCGTGGTCCTCTATCGAACTATTATTATCTAGCTCAACTGGGTCTTCCATGACTTCAATCAATTTGGTTTCATTCTCAATCTCCATCTCTTCAACATTCTCGTCATCCGAACCAAATTTTGCTCTCAAGAACTCTTCTTCAGTGTAGATTTTGGGGTATTCTGTATGAGTATCCGTCGAGGGAATAATCAGGTCTACTTCTTGCAAATCAACCGGCCTAAAAACATTATAATCTGGATGTTCATTGTAACGTTGATATGCATTTGAGTATGTCACATCGTTCATAACAATGGTTCGGTCATACCAATATTCCTCCTTTTGAATAGGAGAATGATCATTATAAAGATCCGGAGTTGGAATAACTTCATCATTGTTACATGGAATCTCCAAAGGTTGCTCATCTTTCTCCATTTCCTCCTTAATTTGATTCATGTCCCTTCTTAAGTTTTCCATGCCCTCTTGAAGTTCTTGGAGCTGCTCACATCATTTCTGTTCAATTGTATGGAGCGATTGTTGATGTTGCGCCATCGCTTGGACTAATTCGTCAAGACGTTCATCATAACCAACACCTTCACTCACCACACTATTTCCAGACCAAGTCTCCCCTTTTTGAATAAGTGAATGATCATAAAAACGATCAGAAGTTTGGTTAGATATATTGAAGTGAGATTCGGTTGATGTGTTATTCTCCACGATTAGTTGTTCATTAAGGGGTTCCGGCGTAGACAATTTGGCCTTGAACTGAAGAGTCAACCAATCAAGCTTCTGTTCACTTTCATAAGATAAATGATTAGAAGCACAACTATCCTCCTATCCTTGTGAGTGTTCACTTACATGCCCGTCATAAGGTTGTTCACATGTATGAGAATAACCGTAAGGTTCCGTGGGATATTGATCATAACCAAAAGATTGGTTTTGATTATACCCATAGGATAGTTGGTAGTTTTCATATGAATGAGATTGAAAACCATATTGATTACCACTATTATGTGATTGATATTGTGCTTCGTACATGTTATTTCCGTAAGGAAACATGCGACTCACAAGAACAAAAGAGAAAATAAAAGCAAAAATCTAAAAAAAAAAAAAAAAAAAAAAGCAAGCTAAACAAATAACAAATCAATTAGCGACTGCTCCCCGGCAGCGACGCCAAAATTTGTTTCGGCTGTCGTAGGCACAACAAATTAATAAATATATTTCCCACTAATTAACTGGTAATATAGCGGTAGTAAGAGATCGTTCCCACATATAGCTGTGTAATTGATAGGTTATTTGTATTAGCAAAATAAAATAAATAACAAAAGGGGTTTTGGTTGTGAGATAATTATAAAGACAATAATAAAGAAAAGAGATGATCAAGGAATCCTTCGCCATTACCAAGCGATAACTGGATTAAAAACTTATCTATTGTTCGTAAGAATCATTTATCACCAACCGTAGAATAACAGCTAGATCAGTGTTATTCCCAAAACTCCTTCTATCACTGGATACGGAAGTTCTCGACTACCAGATTTTTTCCAACGAACCACCAAGTAGTAGATCACTCAAGGTGTAATCCAATCGAACGCCTTAAGCTTTGTGAATTTAGGTTGATCCCAGTAGTTAAACTCTTAGATCAAGGTTTACTTGCTGGTGTTGTCTTCACACACGATTGCTCCACAGAATCCCTCTGTGAGGTCTCGCAATTTCTACTTGTGTAGAGAGTTAATCGACGATTACTTATCTCATAAATTCCACTAGCAATAGAACAATCAATAGACTAATCTGGTTGCACACCCAAACCAATCTAATAATCACTCATAAACCCTAGATATAGTAAAGACTAACGATGATGATAAAAACTCTCAATAGGTTTGTATTATTAATAAAGTTTCACGCTTAGAACATTGAATTCATCCTTAATCAACAATGGATTTAGTTACTCATATTACAAAGAAGATGATAATGGTGGTTTCCCCCTAAAGGGGTAAACCCTAGGTTTTGATGTAGAACTTGTGATATGAGTCTCGATGCTAGATTCTACATGACATAATACCTTTTTATAGGTTTACATGGTCTCCAAGTATTTAGTTAGGTTTAGGAACCCGACTCGAAAACACGAACTAGAGACCCCAAACGTCACCTTAGGCCTTCCAAAGAGTTTATACACGTTTCCTACTTGATAAGTTCGCAAAACCAGTCCGAAAACTTCAAATTCCAGCAGATATTTTCGGAAATAAGTCTGCGAACTCGGTTCGCAAACCTAGTTCGCGGACTGTCTTCGGTATTCAATCAAGACTGTTTTGGCCACAACTTCTTCATACGAACTCGGAATAACCTCATTCTTTTTGCATTCTTTTTATATTTAAATTATATTCAATATGGTGATGAGAAATCCTTAATTTGAATGAGTTAAGATCGGTCTTTGTCCCTTCTCTTGATTTTGAGCGTTTTGCTCCTTTTCGTCGCTTTTCTTCAACTTCTCTTGGACTTGGGCACTTGAATACTTGGAATACTTCTCTTAATAGCTCTTTTCAGCACTTTGTAGATCTTTTTTGGATGATTCACCTATTAGAGACAAATAAGAGAAAACAAGAGTAATAATACCAAAATATGCAAGAATAATAGCTAAAGCAAGTATGGAATGGACACTAAAATCATATGAATTATGCATTTATTAGGTGCATGTACTGGTACGTGGAATTTAGTTCCGGTTTTCCTGAGCAGCAAAGTACGCATACTTTGGTTCAAGGAATAAGGACTTACACACATATGTGTTACTACACAATGTTTATATCCTTCCAAGGTTATCTATTCTAAACTCTCATTTCAATCATTGAAACATTCTTAGAGAACGTTATATGATTGTTATTCACAAACCATTTTTCGTCAAAGCCATTTTCAAGAAATTGAAACTTAATATGACTTTCGTCATTATTAAAGATGAACTTGGCCAAAGCGAAAGCTTACCAACACATATTTCGAGAAATAGATACGCGAGATAAACTCGGCTCGAAATAGCAAATGTGTATAATCAAAGTCTATATAGCAATACGACTTTTGTCTCAAGATATGAAATAAAGTAGATAGGCTTTTGAGTGATAGATAAGTTCAAGTCTCCACATACCTTTTAGTCGATGAAGTTCCACAAGTTTCTTGAGTAGTTCTTCGTCTTTGTATGATGATCGCCATGGAGTCTTGAGATCAACTATACTTTCTATCCTAGCCCGAGACTTAGCTATTAGTAGACTAGAAATCAAGACTTATAGTTTTGATCAATAACATTGACAAACATGCTTGAGATAGCAACGCATGCGAGTTCGACCGAGCAGTGCTCTAACATTTAGATCGACTGGAATTGGCTAGATCATTAGATTGAAACGAAACAGGGAAGGATGGTTTTCTCGGGATTTTTGAGATGTTTAGGTGGAGACTCAATCACTGAATCATGTTGGGCTGGGTTCGTTAATGCTAAAAAGGGTTAGTAGGTCCACCAGAATCGATTAAACAGGGTTTGTTACGTGGATTCGAAGTCAAACAGGGAGTAGAAGACATTCACGGGATTTGGGGAAGATGTCTGTGGCCGCTGCTTGCTTGACTACTTCTGGGATCATTAATCAACGTGTTTGGAGTGTGTCAATCCTAACAGGCGCTTGAAGAAGATAAAAGAAAGAAGATTTGACGGCTGCAGATGTGTGTGTGAGATACTGGAAGATTTGTAGTAAATTTGGAAGATATTTTATGAGATTTTCTTTCGGGTTAGGAGTGATATATATCACCCTGTTTGATCGAAACAGGGATGGTAAGTCTTTTATTTTCGGAAGAAAAAGAAGTTTGGTTGATCGGGTGATGTGTTAAGAAGTTTTGAAGAGATATTATTCCGTGAATAGGCCAAAAGAAATAAAGGATATTAAATGAAGATATTCTCGAGATTTTGAGACCTGTCGAGTATATATAGGTTGATGGGAGCTTGGAAAAGGGATACAGAGAGTATGAGAGAAAGTATAGGCTTAGAATCGTAACAATTGAGAGTTTCTGAAATTCTTCTGCTACTGCGAAACTCAAGAACACGAAGAACATAGCATGTCCGAAACAGTCACAAAGTTTGCCGTTAATCAACAACAGAAGCAGTGTATCGTATTCATTTTTGGTTGCAGTAGGTCTTTCGCAACTGAACTATTACAACATAGCGGTTAAACATCTTTAGCGACTGGAAATCATTGTAAGCTATTTTTATTTAATTTTTGAATACAATGATTAATCAATATTTCTCCAATTCTCAATCCATGAGTAGCTAAATTTCTTTTCTAGGGTTTTGGAAGAAGCTATTTTCGATGAGTGAATTTTAGTAATTATTTTATTTGACAATAAATACTCCGTTTTTGTGCTTTTAATTATTAAAATTTTTCTCTTCTTTACATGCTTCACAATAATTGTTTTGGGTAGTTTCTACCCATCTTTTATAAGCGAAGGAAAATTCGGCCTTAGAATAGCGACGAGAGTCATAAAAAGAGCGTGTAACATTGTATCTTCCAAAGCATGAGATTGGGTTCAAATCTATTTTGAGTAAAATAAGAGTAATTTGTCAAAGAAACTACTATTGAGTTTACAAATATTGGAAGTAGTGGAATCCAAAACTCTAGAATCTTCTCTCCTTGGTAACCAAAAATAAAAGTTTATTAGTTTTTGTTTTATTTGTCTTGAACCAAACCTCTAAAAAGTCTGAGTATTGAATCCCTTTCTTACCGCACTTTAAAACTATATCAAATTCTACATTTGGTATCAGAGCCAGGTGATCCTCGGGTTAAAAGGTTTTTGTTTGGTTTTTATGAGGGAACAAAAAAATTATTTTGAATTTTTTTTTTACAGAAGTTTTTTTAATTGTTTGATGAAAAGGAAAAATGATATTTGTTAATTTGGAAAACAAGGGTTTCCATTAAAAAATGATTTTGAGGTTAAAAGACATGGGTTTCTACATGTGATGAAGAAAAAGTTAGAAACAAGGGTTTTAACTATGAAAAAATAGTGTGATGAAGAAAAAATCGCGTGACTTAGGTCTATGGAAAACATGGGTTTCCATTGAAGAAAAAAAGTTTTTTTTAGAAAGAAATTCATTTTTGATAAAGAATATTTGATTACAGTTTTTGTTGATAGGAGGAAATTGTTATGAAAGTATTTTGGTGAAATTTTTGTTCAGAATATGTAAAGGATTTTAAAAATTTATTCAAAAATGTTATGTTATTTAAATTATGTAGGATGTTGATTGGCTAACAATGTTGAAGATAATGATCTAATGAAAACGTTCATTATGAAGAGGACCGAGACGACGATAATTGTTATGATGATGATGGTCGTGATAAAGATCGGTGATCGATGATGATGATGATGGTGGTGGTGGTGGTGGTGACAAACAATTGTTGCCGAAATTTATGATGATAATGTGTGATGATGATGATGATGATGATAATGATGATGATAATGGTGGCGACAACATATCAAAGATGTTGCTGATTTATGATGATGAATGATGCAATGATGAAGACAATGATGAATTAATCGCGTTTGAATTAAGAGAAGGTGTTGGAATATAATCCAAACACGTTTTAAGGTAATGTTTTAGGGTATTTGATTTGGTAAATGCAGAACGTGTTAATGTAATCCTAGTAATTAGGAGTTGTTGAACGTGTTTTAAAAGTGGGAGTTAGTTCCTAAAATTTAGGAGTTTAATGTTACTGGGTCAAGTTATGGTTAGTGTTTCTGTTATTTGTAAAGCCTATTTAAGGCAAGTTTTTTTATCAATGGAAAGAGTATCAGAGTGTTAACGATGTAGTCATATATCTCTCCATATATTTTGTTCTTTGAAAATTCTACATTTTTTTTTACATTTTTTTTTATTATGAAGATTTTTTGTTCAAGATATGTAGAGGGTTTCTAAAATTTTGTTCAAAATATATGGGTTTGATAATTTTTGTCTAGCAGGTGTTTAATATTTTGCCTGACAGAAAAAAACCTATGAAGGTGCAAAATATCAATTTGCATAATATGTAAGGTTAGTTGAAATGATGTGGAATGATGATCTGCTAATAATGATATGATGATGAAGATCGTGACGACGATGATTTTATGATGATGATGGCAACAACAAACCAAAGATGTTGTTGATTTATGATAATGATGATGGTGATAAATAATTAAACTTGTTGCAGATTTTGAAGATGGCCGTTATGAAGATATTTTGAATTACGGAAGGATGTTGGAAATAATTCAAAATACGCTAGTCAATTATGTTAAATATATTTTTGTTAGATTTGTTTATTCATGAATTTTGTCAATAGGAAAATTAAGAGTTAATCCTAATAATTAGGAGCTAGTAGACGTGTTATATTTTGGACGTGTGAAAGTGGTTAGTCTGGTCCAACTATTTAGGAGTAATTATACGTGTTTTAATGTGAAGAATAATGGCTAAAAATTAGGAATTTATTGTTATTGGATTAGTGAATGTGTTAGTGTTTTTGTTTTATGTAAATCCTATTTAAGGATGATTTTTTATAAGACATAAGTTCCTGTGGAGATGGAAACTAATGGTACGCTTCTTGTTGCTGCCAAGAATTGGCAATGAGTGGAGTGGCCCTTAATTAGATTGACCAAACCCTCTTGTACCAAATTTCTCTATACTAGGAATTTGGTACCATTGTTTCTTTGTTATGCCCGCAAACTTTAATTTGGTATCAGAGCTTCTTTTCCCCTGCTCAAACAAAATGGTTAAAGTTAGGATTTTATGTATTCTGTTGTTTTGTTATTAGGATTTATGTTGTACGTGATTCTGTCACTTCCTCTATTGAGTAAAATTTAATGTGTTTTTATGCTAAAAGAAATAAAAATGAAAAATAAATATCATGTGAGAATTTCCCAACATAGCACAAAGAGGAGTGAGAGATATATCGAACACTAAAAAAGATCAGAACTACATTGCTAAAAATTTTCTGTATATTTTCATTCATAAAAAAAAATCATCCTTAAATAGGATTTACATAAAACAGAAACCCTAACCCATTCACTAATCCACTAACAATGAGTTCCTAATAATAATACAACAGAATACATAAAATAGGATAACAAAAGGGTGAACTAACATCATACATAACCTAGCAAACAACATAACTGAGATGATACCCACAATGAGTACAGTAACCGAAGCAATTACCAGAAGATAGAGGGAAAATACATTTTTGTTGCTGATTAGTACACCGACACACCACAAAGGAAGTGTGAATAGGAAAAAAAAACCATACATATATGCCCTCCATATATTTTCTTCTCCTGGATCGTTACAACTTTGCGACACCAATCTACAATGCTTTTACAGGTGACCGCCATTTTTGCTCTGAGATGAACAAGGAGGGAGAGCAGAGAAGATATGAGTTTTCTTTGTGAGCAAGGATAGAGAGAAAGAAGATCTATAGGGGTTTATATTACATGTTTTACCATATGTCTTCTTATATGGTTCATTGAGTTTGATCAGCTAGTGGTTCTAAATGTCAGTGGGAATGGAAATAATGATCAGGATGTGGTTATAAATTTTGGTGAGCATGGAAATAATGATCAGGAAATGGCTGGAAATGGTGGGGGTGGGCAAGGAAATGAGGATGAGGAAGGGGCTGTAAATGGTGGTGGCTAAGTGGTTGGAAATAATGCTGACTGAGAAGGGGCGGAAATGGTGGTGAAGAACAATCTAGGGTTGTTTTGAAAGTTAGGGTTTCTGTGTTGGTTTTATGTATTATGTTATTTTATTATTAGGGTTTAGGTTGTACATGATTTTTTCACTTCGTCTATTGAGTAAAATTTAATGTGTTTTTATGCTAAAAAAAAAATCATGTGGGAATTTCCCAACATAGCACGGAGAGGAGTGAGAGAGAGATTGAACACTAAAAAAATCAGAACTACATCGCTAAAAATCTTCTGTATATTTTCATTCATAAAAAAAATCATCCTTAAATAGGATTTATATAAAAAAAAAACACTAACCCATTCATTGATCCACTAACAATAAGTTCCTAATTTCTAGCCATTATTCTTCACATTAAAACACGTCTAATTACTCCTAAATAGTTGGATCAGACTAACCACTTTCACACGTCCAAAATATAGCACGTCTACTAGCTCCTAATTATTAGGATTAACTCATAATTTTCCTATTGACAAAATTCATGAATAAACAAATCTAACCAAAAATATATTTAACATAATTGACTAGCGTATTTTGGATTGTTTCAAACATCCTTCCGTAATTCAAAATATCTTCATAATGACCATCTTCAAAATCTGCAACACGTTTAATTATTTATCACCATCATCATTATCATAAATCAGCAACATCTTTGGTTTGTTGTTTCCATCATCATTGTCATCATAAAATCATCGTCGTCATGATCTTCATCATCATATCATTATTAGCAGATCAGTATTCCGCATCATTTCAACTAACCTAACATATTATGCAAATTAAATATTTGCACCTCCATAGGGTTTTTTTTCTGTCAAGCAAAATATTAAACACCTTTTTTTTTGGTAAATCCAAATTGTATTAATAAATAGCTTATATACAAAGAGTCATGAGTATGTAAGAAAAGAGGTCAGAAAAACCCCAAAAACTTACAACGCATTTAAACCGAAAATAAGAAACATTTGGATACTCAACAAAAATTAAAAATTCCGGTCTTCCAACATAGTGTCTCCCCTCCTCATTTGGAAGATCACACCCTTTTTTAGCCATCTTGTCAGCTGCAAAAATTGTCTCTCTATAAGCCATATTTTTTTAACACATGCTAGACAAAAAATATCAAAGCCATATTTTTTTAACAAAATTTTAGAAACCCTCTACATATCTTGAACAAAAAATCTTCATAATAATCTTCCGTAATCAAAATCATATTTATTTTTTTTCATCATAACAAATTTCCTTCTTCACTCATAAACAAAACAAACATCAAATAAATCAAAACATTTTTTTTAAAACTCTTTTTCTTGGTGACTCTCTCTCAAATCACCTCTCCGTCCCAGCTCTGATACCATGTGGGAATTTCCCAACACAGCACAGAGACGAGTGAGAGAGAGATTGAACACTAAAAAAATCAGAACTACGTTGCTAAAAATCTTATGTATATTCTCATTCATAAAAAAAAATCATCTTTAAATAGGATTTACATAAAACAGAATCACTAACTCATTCACTAATCCACTAACAATAAATTCCTAATTTTTAGCCATTATTCTTCACATTAAAACACGTCTAATTACTCCTAAATAGTTGGATTAGACTAACCACTTTCACACGTCCAAAATATAGCACGTCTACTAGCTCCTAATTATTAGGATTAACTATTGATTTTCCTATTGACAAAATTCATGAATAAACAAATCTAACCAAAAATATATTTAACATAATTGACTAGCGTATTTGAATTCTTTCCAACATCACCGAATATCCAAACAAAGAGAAGATGAGAGAAAAAGAACAAAGAGAGGACATGGGGGTTGCAGTGGAAGAGTACTCTCCGTCTTGTTGGAATTAGTGATTATTCCAAATGTAGTTCATAAGAGTACTCTGACTAATTCTAAATGGGCACTTCCCAACATAGCATAGAGAGGAGTGAGAGAGAGATTGAAACTCTCAAAATAAAATAAGATCTACATTTTTTTATTAAACTTCTGCAAATTTTCATTAATAGAAACTTGCCTTAAATAGAGTTTAGATGAAACAAAAATACTAACCCACTCACTAATCCACTAACAATAAATTCTTAAATAATATCCATTACTCTCCAATTCAAACGTATAAATCTATTCCTAATTAATATGAACTAATCCCACATTTCATAAACACGTTTAACTCCTCCTTAGTATTAGGATCAGACCCATATACCACCAGTTCCACTTTTCGCACGTCTTTTGTGTAGTACGTCCAACATTATCTAAATACTAGATTAGTTCCAGTATTTTCTAAATACCAAATCAATGAACTAGATAATTGCGGTTTATTATTAGTTTTCGATTGATTTGATGGACTAACAGTTGTTGAACTTTGATTGCACCTAGTTTGTTTATGCTTGAGAATCTTCTCTTCTGATATAGGATTCACTCAAACTAGATCGAAGTTTCGACGGGGATCTTTAGACTGTTTGTAGATTTAAAGACGTCTTGTGATAATCCATTGTTAACAGACTCCGTTCTGTGTGTGATTGATCACCAGAGATTCAAGTTGATTGTGTGCAGGTATTTATTGAAGATCTAAGAAGACTTTGAAGATTTATGATTTGGGTTCATAATCTCTGGTGTGCACAATACTTGTTTCGGTTAAAGAGGATCCAGCTATAATCGGTTTATCCTTGTGGTAGATCGGATTGATTAGTTTAGTAGATCGACATCAATACAATTCTTTGTGATTCAAAGTATTGATTGCAAAATCTTGACAATTACTTTGGTAGTTGTTATTAGATAGATCCAAGGACCTGACAAAGGAGTTTATTGGGATAAACGGAAGATCCTTTTTTCGAACTCACATCACTTGGTTGAAAAGAGTTGTTACCAAACAGATTTGTTGTTCCTTTACTGTTTGGAATACGAACCAAAGGAATTTTTCCAAGTACGTGACTTATTACAAGTTAGAGGCGTGGGAATACAGACAGAACTTGGTGAACTATAGGTTTAGTTGCTTGGTATCAACTATACGAATTGGTTTGATTTTGTATAGCGGCTTAATCCTGAGAGTATTCAATTCTGGACAAGGTCCCGGGGTTTTTCTGTATTTGCGGTTTCCTCGTTAACTAAATCTTGTTGTGTCATTTACTTTTATTTTCAGCAATTATAATTGTTGTTATTATAATTTAAAGTAAATTACACAAACGTGAATTCCTATTTACTTGATAATAATCCTATTGTGTTTGGCTAAGTCTGAACCCTTTATCAAGTAAACATATTTCGTTGTTGTATTGTCTCGATCTTGTATCCATAGTCAATCACGCAAGTTATCTTGTTGTCATATTGTCTCGATCTAGTATCCATAGACGATTACAGGAAGTGTGAGACGATTAGTTGTATTGTCTCGACTCAGTCCATACACAATCACTTTCGGAGAAAGGACTTATAGGTGGAAAAGTTTTAGATTGAGGTATATTTGGGTACCCTCGTCTTTTCAATTGGTATCAGAGCAGGCAAACACGAAAAGATCTAACAATCTGTGTTTGATGCGATCCAACCTATAAGAATTGAATCTATGTTTGATTCAGTTAACGTAACAGCAGGATTTGACTACTTCAAAAGATCTTGGTGGAAGACACGAATGAAGTATGTAATACTCTTATTCCTAAATGTTCTAGGAATTGGAATTGTGTCTATGTATGTATTAAGTGACTTACATAATCCTTTGGATCCGATAGAGTTGTATATCATTGTGTTTGTTACTAATGGTACAATTCTATATATGACAGGATGTATCTTGAAAATGCATAAGATTCCACTCAAAAAATTTCATTATTATATGAACCATGGCTTTTGTGTTCTTGAAAAATTTGGAATCTTAAGTATATTTTGGAAGGACTACCAAAGTGTATATATGTACATTTTCAGAACAAAGGCTGTCAATGTATCGCCATCTAGGATGCGATTTTGGAAACCGTGTAACATTACAAGGAATGTTTTTCAGTTAATAATTTTATTAACAATGGATTGCTTCATACACCTCACAACTTTTTTAATGAAGCAATAAATATTACAGGGTTTATGATTCCAATGGTATTTTTAACAAATATCATATTTTGTTCCAATTTACTTGCATACTCTGGTGGAAAGTCTTGAGTGAATTTCAAGTGGTCAATTTCTGATAATAAAAGAGTAAACAGATTTTTGGAAAAAAACATGGAATCAATCCAAGATAAATATCCATACCATGAAAAACGATTTTCCAAAAGAAAGACCTAGATAAAAAATCGGAATTGTTTCCCCACAAGCCTTGGTTTCCGATTTTGGCATATTTTCTTAAAGCTAGTTATTTCCGATTTTTGATATCTATT
This sequence comes from Papaver somniferum, assembly GCF_003573695.1. NCBI lineage: Eukaryota > Viridiplantae > Streptophyta > Magnoliopsida > Ranunculales > Papaveraceae > Papaver > Papaver somniferum. Next base: position 125,771,995 of record NC_039364.1, read on the forward strand.
CTTCCTATAAAAGATAATCTCTTTCTATGTTTTCAAACATATTGGGGAAGATTGATCAAAATCGTAACTAGGGTTTTTCATATTTTCGCAAATATGAGAAAAAGGAAATCACGTGAAGAAAACTCTGAAATAGATAAACTGGTTTTAAACCCTTTTATTCCTCCTGGAGATATTGAGAAATCAAGTATCCTCACTTGATCAAAGACAAACATGATCGTACAATCTTCGTGGATAGTACATGTTTTGAAAGATATCAAGCTTTGAAGGGAGCAAAATTCACTGTTGAGAAAAGGTTTGATCCAGATGTTTCAGAAACCAATTATGTGAAGTTTGCTCAAGACCGAATCTAGGGAAATATGTTCGGGTTTGAAAAATATTCACCTGATATAGTAAGAATTTTTTATGCTAATATCACAATATTAATCATGAAAAACTTACCTTTAGTACTTTGCTAGGAAGTACTAGTCATCATGTCGACAGAAAGGTGATTTCAAAAATCATCAATTACAATGTGAAAGGGGATCATATGGTTACCGGTTCTGAAATTGAGCACGATAACATTTCAAAACTTATCACTGGTAAAACTGTCGAATGGAAAAAGGGAAAGATGATAACCAAAGATGTACCTTTCTACTTAAGGATTTTCGGTAAACTTGCCGTAGCAACTCATTTTGCTTGTACAAGAGATTCTTCACAATGGAGTAGAGAATTTGCTGAATTTATATACTACCTTCTAGAAGGCAAAAACCAAATTGCTATTTGTGGAATAATTATCAATCAAATGATTAAAATCATTGAATCTCTCAATACCACAGGATTTCACAGAAATCTTGGATATCCATGTCTCATCACCAAGATGTGTGAAAAAGCAATGGGGAATAACTTTGGAGATGAAAAAGATACTAAAACTGTCTCACAGGGAATTATCAATCGGATGAGTGGAACTCAAAAGGGATCTAGCATCTCATATGATCAAATCCATAGCAATGGAGATCTCATGTTCCATATTTTACGTCTTGGCAGACAATTGGACAGTATTCAGAAACAGTTGGCATTTGCCTATAGAAATGATCCGGAAACCCTTGAAGGAATCCTAACGATCAATAATGAGTTTCTAAAAGGAGAACAAGAAGAAGACTATGAAGAAGATTCTGATGAGCAAATAAATGAAGATTGATTTGTCTTCAAGAAAATAAACTAGACAATAGTTTTTGATTTCCTTCAATAAAGTCTATTATGAATAAAACTATCTTATTTATGAATAAAATTATTGGTTTATAATTTTTCTTGTGATAGTTTTTGGTTTACATAGCCCGTGCTTGAATGCTTTATCTTATTGCTATGTATGTTTATGGGATGTTTGATTTCGGTTTTCTAACCTTAATATTCGATCTCATATGTTGTGAACCCTTATGGTTTGGGTGACTTTTTGGTTTAGCAGGATTAAATTTTAGCTCATGTTGGTAGGATTTATTAAAGGATCATGAGGAGATCTGATTGAAAAAATATGTGAAAAAGTCACAACATGTTGAATCGTTTGGATTAGCATAAAAGCATATGTGTTTCGGGGTTTTCAACTTTTGCTTGCAATAGTTAAAAACCGGTTTTCAACCTTTCTCTGGTAAAAGTTGGTTGTTGTTATTCTTTTTGTTTTGCATAGGGATGACAACATAATGATATTTCGATATCAATTCTCCCTGGAAAGAAGATGCAAACATATTGGAGAAGAGGATGCGAAATTTGAGGTAACGACTTTGTTAGTTAATTGTTTTCCTGTTTAAGAAAAGCCTGATTTTATTGCATATATTTATTGCTTTTGCTTAACAAAATTTCGGTACAATTGATGTTTTATTCCATTATTTGTGTAATGATGTGTGTGTGATTCAATTGTTTCCGGTTAAGAAAAACTATTATTATCTTGCTTTATTGTTTGGTATCAATCGTTTAGGCTTACAAAATTTCGGTGCAATTTCTGTGCTTTAATGTCTATGTTGTTTCAATTGCTTCCGGTTGAGGTAAATAATTACGCAAGTTGATTTATTTGGTCTGTATGAATTGTTTATGGCTTAACAAAAGAAAAGGTTTTCGGGATGAATTGTTTAGTCCAATTCGATTCCGGATAAGAGAAACTAAGTTAATTCTGATCTTAGTTAGACTTATCAAAGTGGAGGTTTCGGTTATTCAAGTCTAATCGAATGCCTTAACAAGAAATTCTAGTAAACTAACCTAGTACTTGTCTTGTTTAAAAGGGAATGGTCTAAGTGATATGGATAATTAGAACCTGATGAGAAAAATAGAGTTATCTTTATTTTGGTCTTATCGAATAAGCAATTGTATTTGTACAGTCAGTTTAGCAAAGAAACTAAGGTGCTTAGTCGATTTTTGGTTTGATAAACTATTAGGGAAAATTGCTTCGGGCAATTGTTTCCTTGGTAACATATCAAAACGAAATACTTTGTAGTTTCGGTTTTGATATTGGTTATCAAAAATGGTGTGTGGAACCCTCCTGCTTAACTCTATAGGTTGCAAGTCTTGTGAGATTTGTAAGATCCTTTCTGTTTGTCCTTTATTTGCTCGTACCTTTGTCATTCTGTGACAAAAAGGGGGAGAAATATATGCAGTAAACAAGTGATACTGGTATTGATTTATATTGATTGGTATCAGTAAGGGAAAGGATATTGGAGCTTAAACGTTTTATCTAACGAAAGAGTAAAACATAGACTAAGGGGGAGTAGCATATCATATTGATACTTGTAGTTATATGGACTACAAAGGAATAATAAAGACATGCAGATTGAAAATATACCTATCTTACCTTTAGGGGGAGTATTAGCTTTGTTATTATAATGTAACAGCGGCATTTATGGATTGAATGTATACAGGTTATTATGCTGTTGAATTCGGGAATCAAGAGTATGTGTAATTAATTCTTGTAATTTGTTTATCCATATGATGTAAGAGTTTTCTCACTAAAATTGACAAAGGGGGAGATTGTTAGAGCATAGCTCGGTTAAACCCACCAAGCGTTGGTATGTCAAGTTTGGTTGTCATATTTTAGTGAACCAAAACTCATTTAAAGAGTCGCTTGATTATGTACTAGAGTCAACTTCGCATAGGTTAGCTTGAAAGTATTAGGATATGAGACATTACAAGTATTACGTGAAGACTTGAAGAAGTGAAGAAGTAAGGAGCTACAACAACAACATCATCCTTCTACTTGAGGTTAGTAATGTTTGACTTGAACTGTTTCATTCCCTAAAGTATCTTTCAAGTCGTGCATATTGAAAACATAACTGCGAAGCATGAATGATTATACTCTAGTTAGACGTACTATTAAGGAATACAATACAGAGTATAACACTTATCTTTTGAACTTCGTATATAAGACATCGACATAATCGTTTGAATGCGATTTTGATTATGTATGAGTATGAGGTGAAGATTTCATCCTAGGAAACAATGTTTTACATTCGTTTAAAGGAAGTAAATTCATGAACTTTTTTCGTGAATTGAAAGGGAAATCGCTAGGCTTATTGGTATTGTTATTCATTGCATATCTTTTGAACTACCAATATGTGTGATTAGTATAACCGCTCATGACTTGCTTATGTTCTTGGTAAAACTATTCACAAGGCCTGACTTTTTTATTGGCATGACTTTTATTAGTGAAACAGATCTTAAGTAATCGCCTGAGATGGTATGATCGATTTGTTGTAATTGGTATGACCAACTCTAGGCAAAGGGGAACCGATCCTAGTAAGAGGTGCAACTGATCACAAAGGGGAATCGATCCTTGTATGAGGTGCAACAAGTTTCTAGATATTGGGAACCGATCCTATGAACATGTGCAACACGTTTTTAGATATTGGGAACCAATCCTATGGACATGTGCAACAAATACAAGTTAGATACCATATATATCTGGGAACCGATCCTAGTACCTAGTCAACCGAATTTTGGAAAGCTAGTGTGACTAATTCCAATACCCACATGGAGGTAGAACCGAAACTTGTTTTGGTAGAACCGTGAAACCCATTTTTGGTGATTGAGTGTTCTTAATCAATCACATAGTTCTTGGAAGTCAGATGAACCAATTATAAACTTGTTTGGAAGTGTGACATATCGATTCTAAGATTGTAAGTATGAAAGAGGACTTACAAAGTAAAGATGTCGACATACTTTGAACATGTGCAGTAACGCTTATCTTTTATTGTTTAAAGATATTCCTTAATAGCTAATGGGAAATCCCAGATCGAAAATAAATTAAGAATCTTTAAATTAAGGTTTTTAATTTTATTTTTGGAAAATGAAAATTAGTAATGTGGATTTACTAGTTGGAGATTTTCTAAGAGATTTTCGGTCAATATTTGGACAAAGCATTTCCAGGAATTATGGAAACCGAATTTGGAAATATATTGCATATCTTGAGAATATTTTCGGTTTTGGAAATTCCTTGGTGTCCAAACTTCCTTGGTCTATAAATATCAAAGTTTGCATTTTGAGAAAACTAATCCTCGGAGCCAGCAAAACTACCTAGTTGTGTTGTTACTGGTGGAGCCGCCTATTCGGAGAGGAAAGTAACCTAATTAGGAAAAATCTCTTACGACCGCTCCGTTTAAAGATTTCTTTGGGATTGAGAAGCTCTATTAGTACCGTTGGTGGGAAACTAGATAATTGCGGTTTATTATTAGTTTTCGATTGATTTGATGGACTAACAGTTGTTGAACTTTGATTGCACCTAGTTTGTTTATGCTTGAGAATCTTCTCTTCTGATATAGGATTCACTCAAACTAGATCGAAGTTTCGACGGGGATCTTTAGACTGTTTGTAGATTTAAAGACGTCTTGTGATAATCCATTGTTAACAGACTCCGTTCTGTGTGTGATTGATCACCAGAGATTCAAGTTGATTGTGTGCAGGTATTTATTAAAGATCTAAGAAGATTTGAAGACAAAAAATACTTTGAAGATTTCTGATTTGTGTTCATAATCTCTGATGTGCACAATACTTGTTTCGGTTAAAGAGGATCCAACTATAATCGGTTTATCCTTGTGGTAGAACGGATTGATTAATTGAGTAGATCGACATCAATACAATTCTTTCTGATTCAAAGTATTGATTGCAAAATCTTGACAATTACTTTTGTAGTTGTTATTAGATAGATCTAAGGACCTGACAAAGGAGTTTATTGGGATAAACGGAAGAGACTTCTGTCGAACTCACATCACTTGGTTGAAAAGAGTTGTTACCAAACATATTTGTTGTTCTTTTACTGTTTGGAATACGAACCAAAGGAATTTTTCCAAGTACGTGACTTATTACAAGTTGGAGGCGTGGGTATACAGACGGAACTAGGTGAATTATAGGTTTAGTTGCTTCGTCTCAACTATACGAAGTTGGTTTGATTTTGTATAACGGCTTAATCCTGAGAGTATTCAATTCTGGACAAGGTCCCGGGGTTTTTCTGAATTTGCGCTTTCCTCGTTAACAAAATCTTGTTGTGTCATTTACTTTTATTTTCCGTAATTATAATTGTTGTTATTATAATTTAAAGTAAATTACACAAACGTGAATTCCTATTTACTTGATAGTAATCTTATTGTGTTTGGCTAAGTACGAACCCTTTATCAAGTAAACATACTTCGTTGTTGTATTGTCTCGATCTTTTATCCATAGTCAATCACGCAAGTTATCTTGTTGTCGTATTGTCTCGATCTCGTATCCATAGACGATCACACGAAGTGTGGACCGATTAGTTGTATTGTCTCGACTCAGTCCATACACAATCACTTTCGGAGAAATGACTTATAGGTGGAAAAGTTTTATTGAGGTATATTTGGGTACCCTCGTCTTTTCAATTGGTATTCGAGCAGGCAAATACGAAAAGATCTAATAATCTGTGTTTGATGCGATCCAACCTATAAGAATTGAATCTATGTTTGATTCAGTTAACTTAATAACATGATTTGACTACTTCAAAAGATCTTGGTGGAAGACATGAATGAAGTATGTAATACTCTCATTCCTAAAGGTTCTAGGAATTGGAATTATGTCTATGTATGTCTTGAGTGACTTACATAATCCTTTGGATCTGATAGAGTTGTATATCATTGTGTTTGTTACTAATGATACAATTATATTTGAGACAGGATGTATCTTGAAAATGCATAAGATTCCACTCAAAAATTTTCATTACTATATGAACCATGGCTTTTGTGTTCTTGAAAAATTTGGAATCTTAAGTATATTTTGGAAGGACTACCAAAGTGTATATATGTACATTTTCAGAACAAAGGCTGTCAATGTATCGCCATCTAGGATGCGATTTTGGAAACCGTGTAACATTACAAGGAATGTTTTTCAGTTAATAATTTTATTAACAATGAATTGCTTCATACACCTCACAACTGTTTTAATGAAGCAATAAATATTACAGTGTTTATGATTCCAATGGTATTTTTAACAAATATCATATTTTGTTCCAATTTACTTCTGCATACTCTTGTGGAAAGTCTTGAGTGAATTTCAAGTGGTCAATTTCTGATAATAAAAAAGTAAACAGATTTTTGGACAAAAACATGGAATCAATCCAAGATAAAGATCTGGACCATGAAAAACCGATTTTCCAAAAGAAAGACCTAGATACAAAATCGGAATTGTTTCCCCACAAGCCTTGGTTTCCGATTTTGGCAGATTTTCCTAAAGCTAGTTATTTCCGGTTTTTGATATCTATTCTTTCTATAAAAGATAATCTCTTGCTATGTTTTCAAACATATTGGGGAAGATTGATCGAAACCGTAACTAGGGTTTTTCATATTTTCGCAAATATGAGAAAAAGGAAATCACGGGAAGAAAACTCTGAAACAGATAAACTGGTTTTAAACCCTTTTATTCCTCTTGGAGATATTAAGAAATCAAGTATCCTCACTTGATCAAAGACAAACATGATCGTACAATCTTCGTGGATAGTACATGTTTTGAAAGATATCAAGCTTTGAAGGGAGCAAAATTCACTGCTGAGAAAAGGTTTGATCCAGATGTTTCAGAAACCAATTATGTGAAGTTTGCTCAAGACCGAATCTAGGGAAATATGTTCGGGTTTGAAAAATATTCACCTGATATAGTAAGAATTTTTTATGCTAATATTCACAATATTAATCATGAAAAACTTACTTTTAGTACTTTGCTAGGAAGTACTATTCATCATGTCGACAGAAAGGTGATTTCAAAAATCATCAATTACAATATGAAAGGGAATCATATGATTACCGGCTCTAAAATTGAGCACGATAACATTTCAAAACTTATCACTGGTAAAACTGTCGAATGGAAAAAGGGAAAGATGATAACCAAAGATGTACCTTTCTGCTTAAGGATTTTCGGTAAACTTGCCGTAGCAACTCTTTTTGCTTGTACAAGAGATTCTTCACAATGGAGTAGAGAATTTGCTGAATTTATATACTACCTTCTAGAAGGCAAAAACTAAATTGCTATTTGTGGAATAATTATCAATCAAATGATTAAAATCATTGAATCTCTCAATACCACAGGATTTCACAAAAATCTTGGATATCCATGTCTCATCACCAAGATGTGTGAAAAAGCAATGGGGAACAACTTTGGAGATGAAAAAGATACTAAAATTGTCTCAAAGAGAATTATCAATCGGATGAGTGGAACTCAAAAGGGATCTAGCATCTCATATGATCAAATCTATAGCAATGGAGATCTCATGTTCCATATTTTACGTCTTGGGAGGCAATTGGACTGTATTCAGAAACAGTTGGCATTTGCCTATAGAAATGATCCGGAAACCCTTGAAGGAATCCTAACGATCAATAATGAGTTTCTAAAAGGAGAACAAGAAGAAGACTCTGAAGAAGATTCTGATGAGAAAATAAATGAAGATTGATTTGTCTTCAAGAAAATAAACTAGACAATATTTTTTGATTTCCTTCAATAAAGTCTATTATGAATAAAACTATCTTATTTATGAATAAAATTATTGGTTTATAATTTTCCTTGTGATAGTATTTGGTTTACATAGCCCGTGCTTGAATGCTTTATCTTATTGCTATGTATGTTTATGGAATGTTTGATTTCGGTTTTTTAACCTTAATATTCGATCTCATATGTTGTGAACCCTTATGGTTTGGGTGACTTTTTGGTTTAGCAGGATTAAGTTCTAGCCCATGTTGGTAGGCTTTATCAAAGGATCATGAGGGGTTCTGATTGAAAAAATATGTGAAAAAGTCACAATATGTTGAATCGTTTGGATTAGCATAAAAGCATATGTGTTTCGGGGTTTTCAACTTTTGCTTGCAATAGTAAAAAACCGGTTTTCAACCTTTCTCTGGTAAAAGTTGGTTGTTGTTATTCTTTTTGTTTTGCATAAGGATGACAACATAATAATATTTCGATATCAATTCTCCCTGGAAAGAAGATGCAAACATATTGGAGAAGAGGATGTGAAATTTGAGGTAACGACTTTGTTAGTTAATCTTTTTCATGTTTAAGAAAAGCCTGATTTTATTGCATATATTTATTGCTTCTGCTTAACAAAATTTCGGTACAATTGATGTTTTATTCCATTATTTGTGTATAGATGTGTGTCTGATTCAATTGTTTCCGGTTAAGAAAAACTATTGTTATCTTGCTTTATTGTCTGGTATCAATCGTTTAGGCTTACAAAATTTCGGTGCAATTGCCGTTCTTTAATGTCTATGTTGTTTCAATTGCTTCTGGTTGAGGTAAATAATTACGCAAGTTGATTTATTTGGTCTGTATGAATTGTTTATGGCTTAACAAAAGAAAAGGTTTTCGAGATGAATTGTTTAGTCCAATTCGATTCCGGATAAGAGAAACTAAGTTAATTCTGATCTTAGTTAGACTTATCAAAGTGGAGGTTTCGGTTATTCAAGTCTAATCGAATGCCTTAACAAGAAATGCTAGTAAACTAACCTAGTACTTGTCTTGTTTAAAAGTGAAAGGTCTAAGTTATATGGATAATTAGAACCTGATGAGAAAAATAGAGTTATCTTTATTTTGGTCTTATCGAATAAGCAATTGTATTTGTACAGTCGGTTTAACAAAGAAACTAAGGTGCTTAGTCGATATTTGGTTTGCTAAACTATTAGGGAAAATTGCTTCGGGCAATTGTTTCCTTGGTAACATATCAAAAAAACATTACTTTGTAGTTTCGGTTTTGATATTGGTTATCAAAAATGGTGTGTGGAACCCTCGTGCTTAACTCTATAGGTTGCAAGTCTTGTGAGATTTGTAAGATCCTTTCGGTTTGTCCTCTGTTTGCTCGTACCTTTGTCATTTTGTGACAAAAAGGGGGAGAAATTGTCATATGCATTTCTACTTACTACTTACTACTACACTGGAGGCTTCCCTTATCCTTATGGATGGTTGTACTAATCTTTGGTTGACCACTTATGTGTGGCTGTTAGTGAGCCAGCACGGTTTAGCCACGTGTTCGCTTAGCATTGGGCGATTAGTTTAGTCTTCTCTTTCTTCTGGTTGTTGCTTTTAAGCTATAGGAAAACCTTTTTCAGGTAGATAATGAATAATTGAATGTTCTTGGCTGCTACGGCAGAGTTACTCCATTTTTGATATCAATTCTATTTAAAATTTAGTTTCATTAATCCAAATTCGTACCAAGTATAGTACAATTGGTATCTAGAGCCGTTCCTTCCAATCACCAAAAAAATTTCACCATGGTTGCTCGGACTTGTAAGGAACTTACTGAGGCTTCTAATCGCCAACAGTCTCAGATCGACAAAATCCAGCTTCAACTTGATTCTATGCTTACTAAAGAAGATTACGATAGTCGGATGAAAGCTAATTTCGAAGCTCAACTATCAATTTTTACCCAAACCATTAAATCTGAGATAGGAAAACTTCATTCATCCAGAAATGTAGAACAAGGTGACCATAGTGGAGTTGTGGGTAATCTAGCTGGTTTTACTGCTGCGGGTGATGGACATCAATCTCAATCTTACTCCGGCAGCCGCGAATTTCACCACCGTCCATTGCGAATGGATTTTCCACGTTTCGATGGTAAGAACCCCAAGAGCTGGATCCACAAATGTGAATATTACTTCCAGATGCAAGCTGTGCCGGAATTTAATAAGGTGGGAATGGCATCCATACACCTTGATGGCAAGGCAGGTAAATGGTTTGAGGACTTTCGTTTGAATCAACATCACATTTCTTGGCCAGACCTAGCTGCTAGTGTTTGCTCTCGTTTTGAAAACCCTGCTCATGATAATATTGTTGGTATTTTTAATAAATTGGCTCAACTGACCACTGTTGAAGCATATTTTGAAGAATTTGAGTATTACAAGGCCTTACTGCTCAGTGTTCATAAGGATTTTCCTGAATCTTATTTTATTGCTATTTTTATTGGTGGTTTAAAGGAGGAGCTCAGAAATTCAGTGCTCATGTTTGATCCTAAAACACTAATGAATGCCTTTTCACTGGCAAGAATGCAAGAGCAAACCTTAATTCTCCAACATAAAGCAACTAAACCCACACCTAAATTTTTTTCTACCCCCTTCACTACATCCAGACCATTTCCACCAACCCCCATTCCCCACAAATCCACTTATACACCTCCTACTTCAGCTGCTCCACCACCCCTTTCTAAGCCTAACCAACCATTACCATTCAAACAGCTTACACCTGAGCAAGTCCAGGCAAGAAAAGCTCAAGGCCTATGTTTTAATTGTGATGAAAAATACAGGAGAGGACATGTTTGTAAGAAACAATACTTATGTGTATTAATTGGAGAAGAGGCTGACGAAATATTTGATTCTGGATTGGACACAGAACATGAAACTGATGAAGAACCCTTAGTAGAGAGTGACATGGAAATATCACTAAATGCACTTACAGGCACCACATCAGCTGATACAATACAGATTCCTGGTTTTTTCAAGAAGAAGAGCATTTCCATATTGATAGATACAGGCAGTACAGATAGCTTCATTGACTCTTCTTTAGAAAAAAGCTTACAATGCTCCATTGAACACACTGCTAGCCTCTTGGTCACTGTTGCCAATGGAGAAAAGACTGTCAGCTCTGGTATTTGTTCTAAGTTGGAGTGGTCCATGCAGGGACACGAATTTTGTGCAGATTTAAGACTTTTACCATTGGGAGGCTGTGACATTGTGCTGGGTGCTGACTGGTTGAGAAATTTAGGGGATGCCTTATTCAACCTTGCCAAGCTTTGCATTACTTTCAAGCATAAGGGTAAGAAGATCACTTTACAAGGTTCACCCTCCAAACCATCAATACACATGATGAGTGGTTCTGCAGTCAAAAGGTTCTTTCAAAAACACTCTCATGCAGTGGTTGGTCAACTGTTCTCTATCTCTGCACCAACTTCCCCAGCCCAACCACCTACACCAATTTCTTGTGTACTATACAAATTTCCTGATGTCTTCTCTGAACCAAATTACTTTCCACCACAGAGAGACTTAGACCACAAGATCCCTTTACATCCCAATTCAATACCTGTTAACTTGAGATCCTATAAGTGTCCTTATATTCAAAAGTTTGTGGTTGAGAAACTGGTTCAAGACATGCTACTTTCTGGGATTATTCAACCTAGTAACATCCCATTTGCTTCTCCCATCTTACTTGTGAAGAAGAAGGACAACTCTTGGAGATTTTGTGTTGATTACAGAAAGATTAATAACATTACCATCAAGGACAAATTCCCCATTCCAGTCATTTATGAACTCTTGGATGAATTACATGGCACAAAATTCTTCACCAAGATTGATCTAAAGTCTGGTTATCATCAGATCAGAATGTATCCTTCTGATATACACAAGACTGCTTTCAGAACTCACCATGGCCATTTTGAGTTTAAAGTGATGCCATTTGGCCTTACCAATGCTCCATCCACATTTCAGGCTCTTATGAATAAGATATTTCAACCTCATCTGAGAAAGTTTATCTTGGTCTTCTTTGATGACATTCTAATCCACAGCCCCACATTGGAGGATCACATTTTACATTTACAAACTACCTTGCAGATACTCAGAGAGCATAAAATTGTGGCCAATTTCTCCAAGTGTTGTTTTGGGCAGTCTGAACTAGAGTATTTGGGTCATATTGTTACTGCCAATGGAGTTAAGGATGATCCTGCAAAAATCTCAGCAATGGTGGACTGGCCTTTACCCACTACTATTAAAGCTTTGAGAGGATTTTTGGGTCTCACTGGTTATTACAGGAAGTTTGTTAAGGATTATGGGCTGCTTTGTAGACCATTAACTGACCTACTTAAGAAAGATTCCTTTCAATGGTCTCCTGCTGCCACTGCTGCTTTTGTTCAGCTCAAGACTGCCATGACATCCACTCCTATACTTGCCTTGCCTGATTTTACCAAAAAATTTGTGGTGGAGACTGGTGCTTGTGATATGGGAATTGGTGCTGTGTTAATGCAAGATAACAAACCTATTGCTGCTTACAGCAAGCCATTGGGGCCAAGAGTTGCTGCTATGTCTACTTATGAAAAGGAATTGCTAGCCATTGTCCAAGTTGTTACTAGATGGAAGCATTACTTACAAGGCACCAAATTCATTATAAAGACAGATCATCAAAGCATTCTTTATTTTTTAGAGCAAAAGATATCCACTGTCCTGCAACAGAAATGGCTTATGAAGCTACTGGGTTTTGACTATGCCATTGTTTACAAGAAGGGATCTGAGAACAAAGTAGAAGATGCTCTCTCAAGAAGACCCCATGCTGGTGCCTCCTGTCACTCCACCTCTCTGTCAAGTCCTTCTTGGACTCAGGACATTATTGCCATCTATGCTGCTGACACTACAATCCAGGGTCTAATTACTCAGTTTACTCTCCGCCCCAACTCTATTCCAAAGTACACTTACTGCAATGGCATCTTAAGATACAAGGGGAGGATTTACATTGGCAGCTCTGCCAATATTAGAACAAAATTTTTGGACTCTCTCCACTCTTCAGCAGTAGGGGGACAATCTGGTATGCAGGCCACTCACCTCAGGGTCAAATCTTACTTTTTCTGGCCTGCAATGAAGAAGGAGATTCTACTTTTTGTATCCACTTGTGATGTTTGCCAGAGGCACAAAGGGGAGCATACCTTTCCTGCTGGTTTACTTCAACCATTACCCATACCAGACCATGCTTGGAAACACATCTTAATAGAATTTATTGAGGGATTGCCAATGAGTGAAAGGAAATCTGTCATTCTAGTGGTGGTGGATAGATTTACTAAGTACAACCACTTTATTGGATTACATCACCCTTACACAGCTGCATCTGTGGCTAGGGAATTCATCTCTCATGTATTCAAGCTTCATGGCTTACCTGCTTCTATAGTTTCTGACAGGGACAAAGTTTTTACAAGTCATTTTTGGCAGGACCTGTTCAAGGCTTTGGGAACTCAACTCCACTTGAGCACATCTTACCATCCACAGACTGATGGCCAAACTGAAAGGGTAAATTCTTGTCTTGAAACTTATTTAAGGTGTATGTGCAGTCACCAAAAAAAGAAATGGCATCTATGGCTTCCCTTAGCTGAATGGTGGTACAATACCAACTACCATACTAGCTTAAAAATGAGTCCTTTCCAAGCACTCTATGGCTATCTACCTCCACACTTAGCTTTTCCCTCCTCTGCCACAACTTCTGTTGCTACTGTTGAAGAATATATGAAACAGAGAGCTGTTGTTCTGGATATCTTGAAAGAAACTTTACATAAAGTATAGGAGAGAATGAAGTTCTTTGCTGACAAGACAAGAACTGATAGAGTGTTTGCAGTGGGTGCAACCTTACAGGCAGGCCTCTGTGGCTTTGAGAAGGAACCTTAAGTTGGCAGTTAAATGCTATGGGCCTTTCACTATTGTTCAGAAAATTGGTGCAACTGCTTACAAACTGCAACTTCCTGCTGAAGCTAGAATTCATCCAGTCTTCCATGTTTCACAGTTGAAGAAACATATTGGCACCATCCACAGTCCTTATCTATCTTTACCAGTACTAGATACTGATGGGTCTATCTTAGTCATTCCTGCAGTTGTTTTGAATACCAGAACTATCTTTAGAAATGGTGCCTCTGTCCCTCAAATGCTCATCAGATGGACCAATGCTTCTTCAGAGGATGCTACATGGGAGGATACAACTCATATTGCTCACCATTTTCCTAAGTTCAATCCTTGAGGACAAGGATTCTTTCATGGAGGGGGCATTTGTCATATGCACTTCTACTTACTAGTTACTACTACACTGGAGGCTTCCCTTATCCTTATGGATGGTTGTACTAATCTTTGGTTGACCACTTCTGTGTGGCTGTTAGTGAGCCAACACGGTTTAGCCACGTGTTCTCTTAGCATTGGGCGATTAGTTTAGTCTTCTCTTTCTTATGGTTGTTGCTTTTAAGCTGTAGGAAAACCTGTTTTCAGGTAGATAATGAATAGTTGAATGTTCTTGGCTGCTACGGCAGAGTTACTCCGTTTTTGATATCAATTCTATTTAAAATTTAGTTTCATTAATCCAAATTCGTACTAAGTATAGTACAGAAATATATGGAGTAAACAAGTGATACTAGTATTGATTTATATTGATTGGTATCACTAAGGGAAAGGACATTGGAGCTTAAACGTTTTATCTAACGAAAGAGTAAAACATAGACTAAGGGGAAGTAGCATATCATATTGATACTTGTAGTTATATGGACTACAAAGGAATAACAAAGACGTGTGGATTGAAAATCTACCTATCTTACCTTTAGGGGGAGTATTAGCTTTGTTATTATAATGTCAACAACGGCATTTATGGATTGAATGTATACAGGTTATTGTGCTGTTGAATTCGGGAATCAAGAGTATGTGTAATGAATTCTTGTAATTTGTTTATCCATATGATGTAAGAGTTTTCTCACTAAAATTGACAAAGGGGAGATTGTTAGAGCATAGCTCGGTTGAACCCACCAAGCGTTGGTATATCAAGTTTGGTTGTCATATTTTAGTGAACCAAAACTCACTTAAAGAGTCGCTTGATTATGTACTAGAGTCAAATTCGTATAGGTTAGCTTGAAAGTATTAGGATATGAGGCATTACAAGTATTATGTGAAGACTTGAAGAAGTGAAGAAGTAAGGAGCTACAACGACAATATCATCCTTCCACTTGAGGTTAGTAATATTTGACTTGAACTGTTTCATTCCCTAACGTATCTTTCAAGTCGTGCATATTGAAAAAATAACTGCGAAGCATGAATGATTATACTCTAGTTAGACGTACTATTAAGGAATACAATACAAAGTATAACGCTTATCTTTTGAACTTCGTATATAAGACATCGACATAATCATTTGAATGCTATTGTGATTATGTATGAGTATGAGGTGAAGATTTCATCCTAGGAAACAATGTTTTACATTCGTTTAAAGGAAATAAATTCATGAACTTATTTCGTGAATTGAAAGGGAAATCGCTAGGCTTATTGGTATTGTTATTCATTGCATATCTTTTGAAATACAGATATGTGTGATTAGTATAACCGCTCATGACTTGTTTATGTTCTTGGTAAAACTATTCACAAGGCCTGACTTCTGTATTGGTATGACTTTTATTAGTGAAACCAATCTTAAGTAATCACCTGAGATGGTATGATCGATTTGTTGTAATTGGTATGACCAACTCTAGGCAAAGGGGAACCGATCCTAGTAAGAGGTGAAACTGATCACAAAGGGGAATCGATCCTTGTATGAGGTGCAGCAAGTTTCTAGATATTGGGAACCGATCCTATGAACATGTGCAACACGTTTTTAGATATTGGGAACCAATCCTATGGACATGTGCAACAAATACAAGTTAGATACCATATATATGTGGGAACTGATCCTAGTACCTAGTCAAACGAATTTTGGAAAGCTAGTGTGACTAATTCCAATACCCACATGGAGGTAGAACCGAAACTTGTTTTGGTAGAACCGTGAAACCCATGTTTGGTGATTGAGTGTTCTTAATCAATCAAATAGTTCTTGGAAGTCAGATGAACCAATTATAAACTTGTTTGGAAGTGTGGCAAATCGATTCTAAGATTGTACGTATGAAAAAGGACTTACAAAGTAAAGATGTCGACATACTTTGAACATGTGCAGTAACGCTTATCTTTTATTGTTCAAAGATATTCCTTAATAGCTAAAGGAAAATCTCGGATCGAAAATAAATTGAGAATCTTTTAATTAAGGTTTTTAATTTTAATTTTGGAAAATGAAAATTAGTAATGTGCATTTACTAATTGGAGATTTTCTAAGAGATTTTCGGTCAATATTTGGACAAAGCATTTCTAGGAATTATGGAAACCGAATTTGGAAATATATTGCATATCTTGAGAATATTTTTGGTTTTGGAAATTCCTTGGTGTCCAAACTTCCTTGGTCTATAAATATCAAAGTTTGCATTTCGAGCAAACTAATCCTCAGAGCTAGCAAAACTACCTAGTTGTGTTGTTATTGGTGGAGCCGCCTATTCGGAGAGGAAAGTAACCTAATTAGGCGAAATCTCTTACGGCCGCTCGGTTTAAAGACTTCTTTGGGATTGAGAAGCTCTATTAGTACCGTTGGTGGGAAACTAGATAATTGCGGTTTATTATTAGTTTTCGATTGATTTGGTGGACTAACGGTTGTTGAACTTTGATTGCACCTAGTTTTTTTTATGCTTGAGAATCTTCTCTTATGATATAAGATTCACTCAAACTAGATCGATGTTTCGATGGGGATCTTTAGACTGTTTGTAGATATAAAGACGTCTTGTGATAATCCATTATTATCAGACTCCGTTCTGTGTGTGATTGATCACAAGAGATTCAAGTTGATTGTGTGCAGGTGTTTATTGAAGATCTAAGAAGATTTGAAGACAAAGAAGTCTTTGAAGATTTCTGATTTGGGTTCATAATCTTTGGTGTGCACAATACTTGTTTCGATTACAGAGGATCTAACTATAATCGATTTATCCTTGTGGTAGATTGGATTGATTAGTTGAGTAGATCGACATCAATACAATTCTTTGTGATTCAAAGTATTGATTGCAAAATCTTGACAATTACTTTGGTAGTTGTTATTAGATAAATCTAAGGACCTGACAAAGGAGTTTATTGGGATAAACTGAAGAGCTTTTTATCTAACTCACATCACTTGGTTGAAAAGAGTTGTTACCAAACAGATTTGTTGTTCCTTTACTGTTTGGAATACGAACCAAAAGAATTGTCCAAGTACGTGACTTATTACAAGTTGGAGGCGTGGGAATACAGAAGGAACTAGGTGAACTATAGATTTAGTTGCTTGGTCTCATACCAGATTAAATATAACATTTCGCCAATAAAACACTTTAAAAACCAGAATCACAAAAAAGATACATGTAGTAGCATACGTTAAGCTAGAGGTGTAAATTGGGACGGACCAACACGTTTATGGCACAACACAACACGTTAATATTCGAGCACAGCACGACACAGCACGACACAACACGTGACCGGCCCAACACGGGCACAACACGTTTGTTTAATGTGCTGTGTTGTGCCAGACAAATATGCACATCAGCCCAGCACAACACGCGGCACAGCACAACACGACACGCGAAAAAAGCACGCCACGTCATGCGTAAAATACTACACAATACATCACATTCGATGCATATTTCACAAAAAAATCACTGTTTTAGCCAATTTCTCACATTTTATTTTTGTTATCCTAATTTATTTCTGGAATAATACATGTACTAACTAAAATATCTCAAAGATATTAATTTTGGAAAACATAAAATAAGGGTGCTAGTACAGCACATGACGGCACAACACGTTTATTTTTCTGGCACAACACAGCATGGCACGCCATTTAGCACAACACATCACGTCTGAATCTCTGGCACAGCCCATCACAACACACAACACGCTAAGCTCGTGACTTCGTGGGTTGGGCTTAAGGGTGCACAGGAACCGAGCCGGACCGACGGACCGTCCTGGAGCCGGTGGAACCGTACCTTTTTTTTTGTACCGAACCGAGAAAGGGGGTACAGGTACCGGTCCAAAAAATAGGAACCCGGACTAAGCAGGTACAGGTACACGGTCCTGTCCTAATCCCGTACCGTCCCGGACCGAATGTACCGAAGAACTTGTACAATATCATTGAGCACGTTCTGTACAATTTGCAGCTTTCCATTGAGTTTTTGAACGATGATTTCACAGTTTCTTCTCTGCACTGCTGTTTACTTATTTCTTCAACTGACTCTGCTAAAGCAGCAAGCTTTTTGTTCACATTAACAACCTCTTCATAAACCATATTTATGCTAGTTCCAAAGAGATCAAACACAAACTTGACAGCTATTATTGATGACATTAAAAGTACCCAAATTGACAAAAACTTCCAAGACGTGTTTGACGCGATGTAACCTCATCCAGCTTTTCGATGATATCACAAAACGTCGCATACATCTCACGCAAACTAGAAGTTTTTCCATCCCAGCTACATGTTTCATCATCTAGATGCGGTGCTTCATGAACCTGCATAATACACATGTAAGAAAGGGATGGGTGAGTTTGCAGGGGAAGACATGTCAACAGTTCAATCAGGTTAGGTAAACAACTATAAGTGCAGTATGAGCATCCAACAGTTAAATCAAGGGTTGGGACGTTAGGTAAATAGCAAAAAAAAAAAAGTGCGGAACCGAGTCTAGTACCGGAACCGTACCTGGTACCGTACTGGTATCGAATAGTACCGGAACCGAGATACAGGGTACATGTACCGGTTCAAAAAATAGGAACCGAGTGTAGGGAGGTACAAGTACTCGGTCTTGGCAAGAACCGAACCGTACCGTGTGCACCTTTAGTTGGCTGTGCCGGGCCGGCACGTTTTACACCTCTACGTTAAGCCCTAATACTGTACTTGCAAGTATTTTGGTACTACGATAATAAAATTACTCGGTGATGATACGAACGAGCAACCTGCAGTCGATACTCATCAACATAATTTTAGTGGGTGACTGATGATACTGACGAGGTCTTGAACGCTAAGAGCTAGCACCATGGAGAGGGATCCCTTCCCTATCCCTTTCCATCCCTCAAAACTCCAAAAACCCAAGTACTATGGAGAGGGATATCCCTTTCCTATACTCATGTAGGGATACTCACATGTTTCTCTACAAGGCTGATCAAATATGATCAGCCTTGTAGGGAAGGGAAATCACACGGGTACTGAGTACCCGTTTATTTTTTTCACTTTACGAGTACCGAGTATTCGTATTTTTTTTCTGGTTTTTAAACTTTTACCTTAAAACTTCCCCTCTTCACTCTTTTTTTTTTTACTAAAACTCGTTTTTTTTACCTATTTGATATATTTTTTTTTACTCTAAAATATTTTTTACCTAGATAAATATTTTCCCATGAAGAAAAACGAAAAAAAGTATGCGCACTAAGTAACCGTTTGGCACTATTCATACGGATACTGAGTACGCGTCTCGTGTAGGGAAGGGATGAGGGGACACCATAGCACGATTGCCTTTCAAGTGCCATCCCTTCCCTACATTTGAGGATAGGGAAGGGATAGATAGCACCATAATACTAGCTCTAAACTCGTCAGCATACTGATGGGATTAAAAAAAAAAAAAAAAAACCTATGGCCCCACAACCACGCCAACGCGTGCCGCATTTCAACAAGGAACCTTGAAACTTCAAAATTCTTATTCGAGTAAACGGCTAGAGGAGAGAGAAAAAGGAGGAGAGAAAAAATGCCGCTGCAACCAATGGGTCCCTGAGAAAGGTCAAAGAAGTAGCAGAAGAAAGAAGAGAGAAGGGGAAGAACCAGAAGAAGTTCAGAGAGGTAAAATTACAGAAGAAGTCCAAGGTACCGTTTCTTAGTTCTTTTCTGGTATTTGTGTTTCTCTTTTAGTTTCACCATGTTTACGGAGAAGGATCTCTCATCAAATGGTTTTATTCATGGAACTGAAAGTTCAAGAAGCAAAATTAATAATAACCATGTATCTGTGAAAAGTAACGGAAACCCAGATTCAAAACATGATTTAAGTGAAAAGAGTACTAGTTTATTGAGAGAATCAGAGATGAGTCATGATGGGTTTCACCTGAAACCCTTGAAAATCGGAAATTTAGGTTCTCAAGAACTCACTTTAAGTTATCTCTGTGATAATTCTAAAATGGGTTTCCATGATAAGGAGATACCTGGGAATAATTTTTTGAGTTCACTCGAGAAAATTAGGTATAAGGGTAAAGAGATTGCTTTGGATTCTATAAATGCACATGTAGAAGAAAAATTGGTAGAGAGGGATTTCTTGCAATTAAATGGAATTAGTGAACGTGCTTCTTCGAAAAGAGAGGTCAATGATGAGGAACAAATTGAAAGAGAGAATAGAGAAAAGAAACCAAAACTGGAAACCCTTAATCTCACTTTATCTCTAACTGATCAGGCTCCTGTGATTCCAAGGCCTAGTAGGAGCACCCATTCTATGATGCCTTCAAACAATAATACCCGAACTGGGAGTTCTGATGATTTTACAGCAGCATCACTTTCTTATTCATATTCACACCAATTCTCGCACAACCCTAGCTGCTCTCTCACCCGTAATTCAACAGAGAACTACGAGTACTCTGGGAGCCACAGGAGAGAGAATGACCAGATTTGGTATGGTGGTGAGGGGACTAACGGGTCAGTTCATAGTCGGTTTAAACCAGTCGGAGATGGGGTTAGTTTGTCAAACCACGGTGGTTTTGGATACACCTCGATGCAGAGTAACCCTAATCCACTGATCATTAAGGAATCTTCCAACAGTCTTTACAGACCAACTGGGTCCGAGAACAATTCATTTTTTCCATCCGAATTGCCCGCTAGACCAAAGAAAGATACTCAATCAGGTGATTCAAGAGGAAGACCGTCTGAGCAAAAGAGGGTTTTTGAGCATTCAGATGGTGTGAGGCCACGCAAATTAACAAGCCCCGAGAGACTTCTACGCGAATTAGTTTCTGAGTCTATCCCTGTCATGTCACAGATATTTCAAGAGCTTCCAGATGAAACAATTAAATCTACTAAGGAGCATTTGAAGAGTCTCATTGGGATGCTTGATAAGAGAGAGGAACTAGTGGGTCTTCAGAACCGTCTAGAAAGAAGGTCTGATCTCACGTTCGAAATGCTTTCTAAATCCAACAAAGCGCAACTTGACATCTTAGTTGCCATAAAGACAGGCCTTGCAAGTTACTTAACCGGGAAGAATCATTTACCTACTTCAGAACTTGTTGAGATCTTTTTGCTCATGAGGTGTCGGAATGTGAATTGTATATCTTTATTGCCCGTCGAGGATTGTGAGTGCCAGATATGTTCATCTAAGAAGGGGTTTTGCAATGCCTGCATGTGCCCTGTTTGTTTTAACTTTGATTCAGCCAATAACACTTGTAGCTGGGTTGGCTGTGATGCATGTTCACATTGGTGCCACACTGTCTGTGGCATCCAAAGGAAACTTATCAAGCCAAGTCCCCGTTTAGGAGGACCGTCAGGGACTACAGATATGCAATATCATTGCCTTGGATGTGCGCATGCTTCTGATATGTTTGGATTCGTTAAGGATGTTTTCGCACAGTGTGCAAAAGATTGGGGGCTTGAGAATCTAAAAGCAGAACTTGATTGTGTCAAGAAGATCTTCAGGGGTAGTGAGGATTCGAAGGGAAAGGAACTGCAAATGAAAGCTGAAGAAGTGCTCTCTAAGCTTGAAAATAATCTCATTTCTTCAACGGATGCTTGTAATCATATCCTTCAGTTTTTCATATGTAAGTCATGCAACTTTGACCCTCTTCTTTTCACATATACCTCAGTTATTATCTTAACAAACTTCAGTGTTCATTAGTTGCTTTAATTCAGTTGGTGATAGAATTGCATTAGTTTCTCTCCCTGAAAATTTTGGCATGTTCTGCTTATGGTTTTGGTGTCTGGGCTATTAGAATGAGCGTGCTATTTGCTTATGGCACTTGGATAACTTGAATTATATGATTATCATATCGTACATAGGGATGGTTTTTCACTAAGTGATGTTGGATAATATTCCTTTTTCTTTTTTTTTTATTGCTTGAGGTTTTTTTGTAAGTTTCAAATTATGCAAAAATATATCACTGCATATCTTTCTTTGTGAGCTTGATTCACCACTTTTCTCTTGTTTGCTCTTAGTGCGCGTCAAAGTTCCTTTTAACTTCCACCATCTTTGTAATTTCTACATAGCAGAAGTAAAAGCTGACTTTTGAATTACTTTTCACTGCCCCATTATAACTACCTGGATTGCTCCAGTTTCCTTCCTCCCTTCTTGCAAAATATTTGTTGTTATTAGTTGTCCTATATTATGAAAAGTATCAATAAACAGTTCGAGAAACTCTAATATCCCTGCATCAATGTTAATGATTTCATGTCATAAAAAGAGATCTTAGACCGAATAGTTTATAAATGTACAAAGAGTGAAGTCACTGAAGCTACCCAGCCACATCAATCACTCAATATTGTTGTTTAAAGTCTTCTGTACAAGAACTAATGCCCATAGCTTGTACACTGTAACTATATAATAGTGCCTATAGAAGGGGTTACCAGGAAAATCCTTTTGACATGAGGGCGGAGGTAAATGTGTAAACTCCAAACAGTGTTGATCTTAGGCATCCTTGAGTGGATGAAGGATAATACCTAGTTAAATTCGCCCTTGCATGTACGTTTTTGAGGCTTCATTGAGAGCTTTTGCATGGATTTTTAGTAGTAGGTACAGATGATACAAGGTCCATTTTTTGACTATTATTCGGAAGGATATGACATGAATTTAGCTACTAACAAATAGAAACTGAATGCTCTTTTGCTCTCACAAGCATTTCGAACCAACAACTGTAGATCTAGATTGTCTGTGTACTTTTTGTAACATGTCACGTAGAGATTGAAATTGATCTTGCTAAAGTTACCTAGGTCATCCTGGTAAAAACTTGCTAAGGCTCTATTGGTTCCTCGTAACGTTAAGTTAGGTATTTGGTTGGATCCGTCTTCCATGTGCCTGAGTTACTATTCCACTGTTTTAATATTTTATTTGGATTCTGAACTACATTGACGTCTCTTTGATTTGTTTTTCAAAATATACAAAAAAGAGAACTTGTTTCTTAGTTTACTTTAATTGCATATCTACTCCTGATTGCTTGTTTGTGACTGTTTGGCTTTGATCTGCTCCATGTGGTAATATAGGTTTTCCTTTCCCTAATAGGGCTTGTCCTTTACTTTCTCATAAATAAATAAAGATAGAACTGCGTAAACTTCTGCTCATATTGCTGATCACTACTATGATACTTAAAAACGCAGATGGTGGCAGCAGTTCAGACTTATCTGGTTCATGTGTTAGTTTATCAAAAAGCTTGTCGGCATCAGTTAACATAGGCCAACAGGTAGATTTGGGTTCTTGCCCGCCGTCTAATTTTGTGGCCCCTAAATCTTCTGCACCTTACAACAATAATTCATCTACACTACGGAGGGATTTGCCATCTCATAGAGAGGATAGTTGTCAAAATGACCTTAAAGCCCTCATGAGCGGCAATGCTGTTAAAAAGGTGTTGCAGTCCAGTATTTTGTCAGAGGATGGGTTTGAAAGCTTGGAAAGCGTTGTACGAATTAAGGAAGCAGAGGCAAGGATGTTCCAAACCAGAGCTGATGATGCAAGGCGGGAGGCAGAAGGGTATCGAAGAATGGCTTGTTCAAGAAATGAGAAGTTGGAAGAAGAATACGCCAACAAACTTTCCGAGTTGTGTTTGCAGGAAACAGAGGAAAAGCGAAGAAAGAAACTTGAGGAACTCAAGGCTTTGGAAAACTCGCATTGTGATTATTACAACATGAAGATCAGAATGCAAGCTGAAATCGCAAGCTTGTTGGAGAGAATGGAAGCTACAAAGCAGCAATGGGTGTAGTAAATCTCTTCGTCTCCTCTCTTCATATGAAGATCAGAATGCAAGCTGAAATCGCAAGCTTGTTGGAGAGAATGGAAGCTACAAAGCAGCAATGGGTGTAGTAAATCTCTTCGTCTCTCTCTTCATATGAAGATCAGAATGCAAGCTGAAATCGCAAGCTTGTTGGAGAGAATGGAAGCTACAAAGCAGCAATGGGTGTAGTAAATCTCTTTGTCTCCTCTCTTCATGTGAAGGTGATGGGGATAAAGGTAATGTAAATTGCTTATGTTGCTGTTGTTATTTTAATTTTGTCGTCATGGATTTTGTGTAATTTGGATCTGTGTGTTATTAAAATGAAAAGAAAAATTGATTTGGTATCTGGAGATTTTGTCTGATTAGATTCGGGTTCTCATCTTTTGGTTTTTTGAATTGGTACTATCGCAAGTGACAGGTCACAACTGCTGTAACTAGGTACATATCAGCAGATTGACTTCATAGCGATTGGATCCCAAATCGTTGTTGTTCAGTACGGAGATAAATGGTTGTTGTTGTTGCTCATAAGTCATGGTTCCTGTGCTCTCTGATTTTTATATCTTTTGGAAGGGATAATACCTAGAATGGCATCTAGAATACCTCCTCAACTATCTATTACTGTCCACTGCGTGTACACCATCGGAATCCTGGCACGAAAGAAATTTTGGAGTGGATTTGGTGGAAAACTTTGGTGTATGGAATTAGGCATCACCAAGTCGTGTGTCGGATTAGGCATCACCAAGTCATTGGTGTATTGCACTCGTCTTTCCTTACACAACCACACGCTCATTCAATGGTCTAAATATTTACTTTTAAGTGTTGAAGACTCGGTGCCCTGCTACTAGGCGACAGAGTTGTTCCCTAACTCGTTTTCTTTCTCCCTAAAATTCAAATTAATCTCTCGTTTCTCATGAGTTTCTTATTCCTTATTATTACGGAGTATTATTTTTACAAAACTAGTCATAAAAATTCAAGGTGACCAAATTTGTGGTATAAAAACCCCATTTAAATGTTGGGATCCATTAAATCTTCATCTTAAACAAAATTGATAAAAAAAACCTGGCATTTTTGGGGGCGACCCAAAAGGAATTAGGGGCGACAATAAAAGACAAAAAAGGTCACCCAAACGTAATTCTAAGCTACCCCTTATCTCTGATTTTTCGAAATCCTACACCATAATCGGTAGGTTAGAGGTGAATCGGTAGGTTGAATTGAAACTATACCTACCGATTATAGTGTAGATACTTCGGCTAATAATCCCTTGTATAATCGGTAGGTTATCCAACTTGTAAGACTACCGATTATAAGGAGCCCTATATTCAACCTTGGCCAAATTCCATAGGTTCTGAGGGGTGCAGAGCCAACCATAACCACTTGGCTTAAGTTGTGGATGTAGCCATAATCGGAAACTAAATAGGTTACAAAACCTACCGATTATAAGTTGCCCCAAAATGAGTTTTTTCTAAAATCCTTCACGTAATGAATTTTGAAACCTGTTATAATCGGAAGTTTGTACAGCTCAACAACCTACCGATTATAAGGAGTCCCAGATCGAACCCTTGCCATATTTCATAGGTTTTGAGTGTACACAGTCAGCCACAACCACTTGGTTCGTGTTTTGGATGCAGCGGTAATCGGAATTTTAATATGTTCCACAACCTTCCGATTATAAGTTGCCCCAAAATGAGTTTTTTCAAAAATCCTTCATGTAATGAATTTTGAAATCTAGCCTAATCGGTAGGATATATTACTTCTTACCGTCCGATTATACGAAGCCCCAAATCCAACATTTGCCAAAATCCATAGGTTTAGAGGGTACAGAGCCAGGCATAACCATGTGACTCGTGAATTTTGAAATCTGTTGTAATCGGTAGGATATACAACTTATAAAGTTCCCGATTATACAAATAATCGGAAGTGTAATCTTGTAATCGGTAGTCTGGGGTTTATATATTAGTGTTTGGAAATTATTTTTGGGTCATTGTGAGATATCTTCCGATTGAGTGAGAGAAGAAGAAGAAAAAAAGAAGAAGAAGGGGTATATGTCGCCAACTTCCGATTGTTTCCAACTTCCATAAACATGGATGGGTACGAAGAAGAACGTGAAGTTGTTGAAGTTCAAGGTTCACTACCGTTTAGAGATAACGATTTGGGGTATATGTTGAATGATTAAAACTTTAATGGAGATGAAACCCTAGACGACGACGCTTTCATGGAAGAACATGGAGAATCACCTGAGATCGAAGCTAACGATGCATCAAACGTACAGGTATGTTATTATCAAACTCTAATACCCAAGTTATCCATGTTATGTGCGTTTGTGTGTGTTTTTGAACGTGAAAATTCGATTTCTGCATGCATTGAATGCCATGAACGACATATATTCGGTAGTTAATTTAGTACCATATCTACCGATTATTGGAAATCAGATATATGTTGATGTAATAATCTGCCGAATATGGAAAAAATCCCCAAATTGAAAGCTTCAATTTCTCACAATCGGAAGTTTTATACATCCACAAACGTCTGATTGTAAAACTTCGCCCATACGAAATTCTCCAAAAATGAAATATTTGTGATTCTTGATATTTCATAATCGGTTGTTTATGAATTACTTTTACCTCCGATTATTGAAGTTTTCTTTACAGGAAAATTGTTCATTTGTCTATTTCGTTAATCGGTAGCTTATGGTCGTAATAGGCTACTGATTAATCTATAATCGGTCGGTCTGTGTCCTAATGGTACCCGATTAATCTATAATCGGGTGTGTTGTCTCTAAACTATCTTCCGATTATTAGTCAAAAACTTGTTCTTATGGTGCGTAGGCGATTGTAGCGGTTAATGACGATTATTATTTGAGGCCGGATACTTCCCTACGCTATGCAAACGATTTGGTATGGTCATGAATCATCTTCTATTTTTCCAATCATGTATGTTATATGGTTACGCTTATTATTTTTGTTTTGTTATATGCGCATTTAGATATTTGGAAGTAAGAAGGAGGCAAAGGTTTGGCTTGTGAACAAGACAAAAGAGAATATGTGTGTGGTAGTTCAGAACCCTTGTGTGGAGGACGTTAGGTTTGAAATGGTGTGTGAGCGAAGTGGGAAGAAAAAGAGTCACGAGGGAAAGAATAATAAGTATGTAAGGAAGACGCAGAGGAAGAAGTACCGAACTCATACAAAGAAGATTGGATGCCATGTATCATGATACCATGTTTTCACAATGACCAAATCTTCAGCTGCGTCAAACGTTGCCATGCTTGTAAGTTAAGATATAGAATGAATTCACAAGAGTAGACAATGGAAAATGTATTTGTAGAATACACGATGCTATATATGTGTTGTTTGGTGCACAAATAAGAAGAGTTTACTCTCCTTATATAGATGAGAGTCCCAACGTCTCTATTTTTTGAAAATATGGCCGTTGATGCGTACTTTTACAAGACTGTACTGAAATTACGTATAATTATTCCATAAAATAGGTAGGAAATGGTTGAACCAAAGCAACCGATTATGCGTAATCGGTAGACATTGATAGTCATATACTACCGATTATAGTTTGTTTTGTGAACAGAGTTCTCAGTCTCATTAGAGTGGTATAATCGGTAGACATTGATATTTATATACTACCGATTATGTGTGGTTTTCGAGGCACGACTAGATTCTTTTGAAAGAAATAGCCGTTGGAGTATAATCGGTAGGTATATAAAGAATTAAAAATTCCGATTTTCATAAATATTTTGAAATTCATAACAATATCACCTACATATCATCATAATTTTACATTGAACTTCCACAATTCTATTACAAGGTATTGTGATTAGCATCGTGGACGTGTTGGACGAGTCCTAAACGGATTAAATCTTTCCATCGTCCTAAGGATTCTAAAATGAGCTTCATAACGGAAGCTTGATCTTTTCCATCTCCGCCATTCCCCGAGAGATCGTTCTATAATCTCATCATTGGTTTCACCCCTCAATCGATATTGATTCACAAGATAAGTTAAATGGACGAATTCTTCGACGTGTCCGTTTATTGAACCAATTCGGAAGAAAAGATCAGCGGAGTGGCGGTTGTTTGGGTTACCGGTGTCGGCGCAGAATTTTTCGTGAATTCTCCCCAAATAACTCATACTTATTATGCCGCCTTGCCTACGTTGTTATCCTCGTCTCGGATAGAATTGAACATAACGCCTACATAAAGATAAATCTTCTTCAATCGTGAACTCCGTTGGATTGATGAATGGTTGGGGCATTATGTTGAAGATGATGTTGGAGAGAGTTTAAAGGTTCCATAGAGGGTAAAAGGATACAATCCTTATATAGAGTTTAGAGTTCCAAAGAATCTATTTTGTTGGGGACACTGTATAATCGGTAGTCAAATAAGGTGATGTAACTTCCGATTATACAGTTGCCCCAAATTTGGTTTTTGCAGAAATCTCAAATTTTTCGAATTTGAGAACTAAAATAATCGGTAGATAATAGGACTTCCGATTATACAGTTGGCCCAAATTTTGTTTTTGCAGAAATCTCATTTTTTTCGAATTTGGGAACTAGAATAATCGGTAGTTAACCTGCCTACCGATTCTAAGTTGCCCCAAATTTCTTCTTTGACGAAGTCACCAATTTTGGGAATTTAGGAGGTACTATAATCGGTAGCTTAGTGAGGTTCTCAGTCCTACCGATTGTTATAGAAGCCAAATACGAGTTAGGCACAAAAACGCACTTAATCGGTAGTATAATCACGTTAATAAGCTTCCGATTGTGGTATATTAATCGGACACAAAAAAGCTTCCGATTGTGTAAGGGCATTAACGTATTCTCCGCGTTTTTGGACATCCCTTAACGTTGTGTATGGGTTGGGAATAAAAAAGTCGCCCCTAATTCTTTTGGGGTCGCCCCTAAAAATGCCAGGATAAAAAAAACCCAAATTTTTAAAAATTGATACTAAAACCCCCAAATTTCAAAATTGGTTTCATCAAATTTTATGATGAAACCTAAATTGGTTTCATCAAATTCTATGATGTTTCATCAAATTTTATTGATGAAACCAAAATTGGTTTCATCAAATTGTTTGGGGTTTTTGTGCTACTTTTGTTTTGATGGGGTTTTTGTGTTACTTTTGTTTTGATGAGTTTTTTGTGGATGGATAGTTACACCTTTGGGGTTATAACTCGCGGACTGTTATTTTTATTTTATTTTCTTAAAAAAAAAAAGACACCGCAGAAGGCTTATATTATAAAAGCAAATAAAGTCGGATTTTACAAAGAGTTTGTTGGTAACACCTTTCTGAATAATAATACCTATACGTTGAAAAAGTGAACCTCCGACTTTGGAATTAGCATCTTGACTAGCAAGACAATTCTTCAACCCTCTCAAAAATACATAACTATCTTCTCCCAATTCACCAAGTGTTGAAAAAGCCAAAACACCAAATTCATATCCATGTGTTAGGCAATTGTCTAGGTATTTATTACATTTGCGGGTAACAGCCGCAGAAATAGCATGTCCTGGGGTGAAGGAAGTAGTTCTAGCACTAGTGAACAGCGAGAACCTGTGACATCAAAACACATATCCCGACCGTTTTCCCAATTTGTAGACGAGTAAATATGCCGGTCTTAAGGCATGAGCGGTGTCTGAAAAGAAGCCCGTAGGAACCTCCTTGGGAGTAGCCACACCGGATTAGCAACAAATATCTGCCAAAACATCACGAAACAAGTCGTGTGAGGTCAACTGCACTAGCGCAATGTATAACATGGTCACCAAACCTATCCATAGCACGATTACAACATGAACACAAACTATCTTCCTCAAATATTGGTATATACCCAACCTGTAGTTAAGAACTGCTCGAAACTGACGGGGTCCAACTGCTTGATTAAGCCTATGAATGGGAACAACTTTTAGAAAATCCATAGCATGATTCGTTCTGTTACATTTACAAAGAACAATATCCCTCGCAGATAGTAAGAATTTGATGGGAAATTTTGTCTTAATCGTATCAAAGTATCGAGCCGCCAGTAATTTCATAAAATCAGGGGCAACAATGTTAATGTCAAAAGCAGACAGAGAGAGACCACATGATTGCATATATACCTGCAAGGCATTGCTGATACCGCAGACTTGAATCAAAACTAAAATTTATTTATTTTTATGAAACTTGAAGAATGTCATTAACATTTAGTGTTCACAATAGTTGCATCTTTCTGTAGTTGATCCAAGGTACAACGAGAAGGAGGTAAAAACCAAACACTACTTAATCCGTCTACTCTTGCTAAATTTGACAGGATATCTGCCACCTTATTATTCTCTTTTGACACATAGTTACATTGCCTCGTTTAATTGGGGGTCTCAAAAACTAATTTGGGGCCCTAGATTCCCATTCCCACCCATGAGATGTGGATAAGGGTGACTAAATCTAACCAAAAGACTAGATTACCCTAACCCCTAAAATTGTGATATGTGTCATCCTATTTATGTATTTTTATTTTTATTATTTAATTAACTATTTTTAAAAAAAATTTAATTTTTTAGTTTTTATTTGTAATAAACTTTCTATTTATACTTTTTTTTTGCAGTCGTCATGGTGATCCATCATGACCATGACGAACCCCTTAAATTATGGATAAAAACATTGAGTCGTCAAAATTCTAAATTTTAACAATAACGATTCTTGTAAATTTTAAAACTGATATTGACCATAAAAATTGTGACGGTTCAAATTGATAGACCATAACGACTCAACCAAATCGTCATAGTATAAATTTATTTACCATAACGACTCTACATGAAAAAATTAGAATCGTCATTGTCTTAAATTTTAACCATAACGACTCTTGTCAATTTTGAAACAAAAATAGATTTCTATAAATGTTGTTACAGTCGTCATAATTCTATATTTTAATCATAACGACTCGTAAATTTTAAAACAGAAGTTGATCGTGAAAAATTCGTCACTGTTCTTATTTATAGACCAAAACAACTTCGTCAAGTCGTCATGGTAAAAGATATCGACCTTGACTACTTACTTCGTCATGGTCTTAAATTTCAACCATAACGATTCTTCCAAATTTTATCCAGGACGATTAGTTAATTTAAAACAATAACCTTTATCCCTGGAAAGGTTCCCATGTTATAGTGAAGGAGCTTACGGATTTAACGAGCCAAAAATCACTCAAATCTGAGTTATAATGAAGAAGTTCTAAATGATTTATTAAAGCAACAATTATGAGTGTTGTTGTAACTATTGCAGTTCATTAGTAGGAAACAATCCACGAACTGTTTGTAACGGTTCACGGACTTGAGCGCAAATACATGACTAGAAGCTTTTTTAGTCAAGTTTTTGATGTTTCCTTATCTAGGAAAGATGGCTATTCTTCCAAACACTTTTGATTGTCATATTTAAGTGTTTGTTTATATTTTAGAATTCCTTCGTAAGTAAAATTTTGATTTATTCACAAAAATACAATTTATGCTAATGTAATTATTTACGCAAGAGTTGTAACTTAGGAAAGACTCCCAAAATTAGGAGAGTCTTGAAAAATAAAAATAGCTAAAACTTGCTTAGGATTCAAGCTACCCTTTTCACTATAAATAAAGGGTTCGTGAATTCTACATTTTTTATCCCTTGGAAAATTTATATAAGCTTCATAAGGTTGTTTTCCACGACTTCTGTTCTTCGTAAACAAGAGTGAGATAAAGAAAACTTTGCATGGGGATCACAAAGACAAGTTGGTTTAATTATCTTTGATAGTTACGCGACTTGTAATCTAGGTTATTCATAACTCTTGTGTATTCTACGGTCCTTCTTTTATGATATAAGGACATTCAAGAGTTATAGATCATAAACCCTAGGTTTTGATAAATTTCTGTTCACGATCATATACCGACAGTAGTTGGTCGAAATCGGAACTATAAAGAAAGATTTGATTAAGGTATCTCATAAATTTCTTAAGAAGTTTTAACAAGATATCTCTAGATTTATTCTAGTTGTTCTTGTCGTTCACTTATTAGGGTTTTCTTAACTTGGAAATTGATGTTTGGAATCATCCAAGTTCACTTACTAAAATCAGGTTCCCGGACTTCTTGTATGTTTGCATACTGATTGTAAGTTGAAAACCCTAATCTACAAGTTTGTTTTTGATATCTTTACTTTTATATATATATGGTAGTTGTTCGAAACAAACACAAGATTTCCATAACCTTAGTTCACACCTAAAGGAGAATCAAAACCGGTGTTTTGTGGATTTTGAAAAGACGAGGGTACCCAAATACACCACAATCTTTTAGTTTTCAACCTATAAGTCCTCTTACCGAAAGTGATCGTCTATGGACAGAGTCGAGATAATACAACAACTCGGTATTCACATTTTGTGTGATTGTTTAAGGATACGAGATCGAGACAATACGACAACCAAAGTGTGATACTTGATAATAGGTTTTTACTTAACCAAACTCTATAGGATCACTATCAAGTATATCGGAGTTAACGTTTGTGTGTAATTTACTTTAAATTATATAAACAAATATAATTACGGAAAACAAAAGTAAATCACACATCAAGATTTTGTTAAGGAGTAAAACTGCAAGTGCAGAAAAACCCCCGGACCTAGTCCAGAATTGAATACTCCCAGAATTAAGACGTTATACAAAATCTACGCCAACTTCGTATAGTTTAGACCAAGCAACTACCCCTAGTTCACTTAGTTTCCTCAGTATCCATGCACTTCCGATTTTGAAGGTCACGCACTGGTACAATTCCTTTGAATCGTATTCCAAAAGTAAAGTAACAACAAATCTGTTTGGTAACAACTCCATTGATTCTTTCAAGATAAAGATATCTCAAGTCATACGCAAAGGCTCTTCCGTTTAATCTAATAAACTCCTTTGCCTGGTCAGATCAACCTATCAAATAACTTCCAAAACAATTAAGTTTAGATTATCAATCAATCAATATAGATCTCAACTAGAAGCTATAAAGTGATGCCGATCTCACACAACTAATCAATCGAATAAATCCGATTCTATTTGGATCCCAGCCGATCAAGGTTTGTGCACACACAAAGATATGAGAACTAATAGGAAATATTTTTCGTCTTCAAATCTTCTTTAATCTTCAATAAACACCTGCACAACACCACTTAAATCTCTTGTGATCAATCACACACAGAACGGAGTCTGTTAACAATGGATTATCACAAGATGTATTTAGATCTACAAACAGTTCTAAAGATCCCGTCGATACTTCAATCTAGTTTGAGAGAATCTTATATCAGAAGAGAAGATTCTCAAGAATAAAAAAACTAGGTACAATCAAAGTTTCAACAACCGTTAGTGAATCAAATCAATCGAAAACTAATAACACTGCAATTATCTAGTTTCCCACCAACGGTACTCATAGAGCTTCTTGATCCCGCAGAAGTCTTTAAACGAGCGGTCGTAAGAGGTTTCACCTAATTAGGATACTTTCCTCTCCAAATAGACGGCTCCACCAGAAACAACAAGAATGAAGAGTGCCTGACTCTTAGGATAGTTTGTTAGAAATGCAAAGGTATTTATAAACCAAGGATGTTTGGACACCAAGGAATTTCTAAAACCGAAAATATTCTCAAGATATGCAATGAATAGCAAAATTCGGTTTTCCTAATTCCAATAAATGCTTGTCCAAAATTTCTGAAATCTCTCATTAGAGAATCTCCAATTAATAAATCCACATTACTAATTTTTATTCTCTAGAGATATGCATTTAATTGCTGGTAATTAAAGCATATAAAACCAAAAACCTTAATTAAAAGATTCTCAATTTATTTCAGCACATGATCTCCTTGAGTACTAAGGAATATCTTTGAACAATAAATGATAAGAGTTACTGTACGTGTTCAAAGTATGTTGACATCTCTTCACTGTAAATCCTTATTCATATTTACATGGATTTACATTCTTGGAATCGGTTATATCACACTTCCAAACAAGTTTATAATTGGTTGATCTGTATTCCAAGATAACTATGTGATTCATCAAATCAAATCACATACATGGTGTCAATCGGTTCTACCAATCACTAGGATCGGTTATACCTCAATATGAAATACTTGTGATTGATTATACAAGTTACCAGGACCGGTTACATCAGTTACCAAGATCGGTTACATCAATTACCAGGACCGGTTACCATATTCTCATGGTATTGCTTGTGACCGGTCACACCAGTTACCAAGATCGGTTACACCAAGTACCAGGACCGGTTACCAATTACAAGGATCGATTACACAACACTCTGTGATCGGTCACAACAATTACTAGGATCGGTTACACCATTTACTAGGGTCGGTCACACCAATTACAAATATCGATCATACCATCTCATGGTGATTACTTAGGATAGTTACACCAGTTAATAAAAACTAGTCATACCAAATCATAAGTCAGACATTGTGATTAGTTATACCAAGATACATAACATAGTTACGATTGGTTCTACCATATCACACATGATGGTAATCCAAAGATTTGCAATGAATATCCATATCAATAAGCCTAATGATTTCCCTTTCGATTCATAAACAAGTTCATGAATGTACTTCCTTTAAACGAATGTAAAACATTGTTTTCTAAGATGAAATCTTCACCATAACTCATTCATATAATCAGAATAGTATATACAAGATTATGTCGATGTCATATCTACGAAGTTCAAAAGATAAGCGTTATACTTCGTAGTCTAATTCCATAATACTATGATCATACAAATATGACCATGTCACATTACTAGAGTATTATACAATATGTACAGTACATACAGCTTCGTAGTTATGTTTTCAATATAGCACGACTTGAAAGATACGTTAGGAATGAAACAGTTCAAGTCAATATTCCTAACCTTAAGAGAAAGGATGATATCGTCGTTGTAGTTCTCTTCTTCTTCACATTCATCAGGTCTTCGGAGTAATACTTGTATGTCTCAACATTCCTATACTTTCTAGTCTAACCTAAACGAAGTTGACTCTAGTATACAATCAAGCGACTTTATATAAGTTTTGTCACACTAAAATATGACAACCAAACTTGACATACCAACGCTTGGTGAGTTCAACCGAGCAATGCTCTAATAGATTTAAAACCAAAAAAGTCTTCACTTAGGTTGAAACATCTTTTAGGCTGTAAAGGATGTCAACTAAGGGAATCAAGTGCGTAGAATCTTGCAAGGTTCAAGAGACGTAAGAAGTTCGGTTGTAACTGGATCACTGTGACGGTGGGTTCGGTCTCAACTACATTCCATTCCGAAGTTATTGGTAGTAGGCTAGTGTCTGTAGCGGATTAATACAACTTTGTGTTCAAACTGGACTAGGTCCCGGGGTTTTTCTGTAGGTG
The DNA here is from genome assembly GCF_003573695.1 of Papaver somniferum. Lineage (NCBI taxonomy): Eukaryota > Viridiplantae > Streptophyta > Magnoliopsida > Ranunculales > Papaveraceae > Papaver > Papaver somniferum. The sequence goes on from NC_039364.1 coordinate 125,807,344, forward strand.
CAATTTTTCTCGTTAACAAAATTTCTATGTGTCTTATTTACTTTTATTTTCCGCATTATATTTTGTTTGATATAGTTAAAGTAGACGCAAGCTATTCGATAATCAACTTAAACAGTTTTTAATTAAAATTGTAGTGAACCTACAAGACTTGTTCTTTGAACTCTTATCTTGAAATATATATTACAAGATTTACTCTTGTTGGAATTCGGTTCACTTACTGTCGGTACTAGGTTATATTAGATATTGATTTTTGAGTGCGTCCAAGAGTTCTTGTATGTAATCAGGTTCATGTATCTTTTGATTGTACAAGAATAATAAACCGTATATACATATTGTTGAAGGATCATTAAGTTAGTTTACTTCCAATTGTATTAGGTTTTGTCTCATAGGTCCATACGAAAAATTTGGTGATGTGTTTTGGTACCCCCTGCGTTTCTAATCCCAACTAGTGAGATAATTGAAAATGTGATTAAAGGTATGGGAGCTTGGAGCTCACCCGGTCCTGATGGGTTCCAGGCTGGTTTTTATCAAACACAGTAGAAATAAGTTGGTAAGGATGTTGTTGTTGTAGTGCAATTTTTTTTAGACTGGTTTTTGAAAAAGCAGGGATATAACAACCACACCCAATAATTTGTTCGGCAATATGTATGGAATAAACTCCAATATAATTCCGAGAGCAGCAATCTTAAAAGCGATCTCAATCAAGAAATATATCAAAGAGCTTTATATTTATTTCTCATTGCAATCAATAAATCAAACAGATATAAATCCGTGAGCCTGATTGTTATGAGAAATAACTTGGACGGTACCAAAGACCAATTCCCAAGTCTCAATCAAGTTATATCCAACTGTAGATGGGGAAAAACGTTTTGCTGGTTTTTTAGGGAAGTGAAGAGATGAGCGTGTTGTCGAGACTCCTCAACCGAACAAACTACTTAACCTCACACAGATGCACTGCAAAGGGAGATCAATCTGTAGGACTCCGGCCTAAACCAAGTCAATGGCCATTCCAGAGTCAATTCAGTTGCAAAGAGGGAGATGTCTTGATCTGTAGGAGGGAAGATGAGAATTGTGCGGGATCAGTGATGATCAAGGATTGTGGATGTGTTGAAGGTTTCTGCAATTTTTGATGAACTGATGAGTTCGAATAAGTTCTGATAGATTGATGAATTCTTGAGAGTAGTTACTCGAGAAATTCGAAAATTGCTGATAGCTAGTGATCATTCGTTGTCTTCAATCATGGATTCAGAGACTTATTTATATTGTCAGAGTCGTGAACACCTTGATCCCTGTAAGTTTGACGGTTTCTTGAGTGAAAGAGTGGGAAAGTGGGAGATCGTGGTGAAACCAGTTCCAGATTGTGCGGAGACTTGGTTGATCATTTACCCACTACTTTGATAACTCCTTCAACCGTTTACACGACTTACTCACATTTCTCGTTGTGGATGAATCCACGTGCTGTAGGCCGCCAGACAAAAACCCTAATTGATATCCCCCAATTTGACGTGATTGATGTCTCACAAATCGTGGAGTCTGCATGACTGACGTGTATTAATTAGTCAGTTGTTGACTGATTAGACAGTGAGTCTAGGTTTTGTTGAATCGAGCATGAGTGATGAATGCTCAGCGATTCATGGATCGAACATGTAGTTCTCTGAAATGATGTCAATATTGTAGATTCAGTAATGAATTATTGACCAGTATTTGAGCGACTGAGCAAGTATTGCTCAATTCGGCGAATTATTGAATATTGAGAATTTGACGAGCAACTGAGAAAGTATTGCTCAATTCGACAAATTAATGATTATTGATAATTTGATGTGCAATTGAGCGAGTATTGCTCAATTCGACAAATTACTGATAAATTACTAAATATTGATAGCTGGATCAATATTCGAGCAACTGAGCAAGTATTGCTCAATTCGATGAATTACTAATTTTGACGTGCAACTGAGCAAGTATTGCTCAATTCGACAAAATACTGAACGTTGATAATTTGATGTGCAACTGAGCAAGTATTGCTCAATTCGACAAATTACTAATATTACTAAATATTGATAGCTGGATCAATACTTTAGCAACTGAGCAAGTATTGCTCAATTCGACGAAATATATATTGGTGATGTGACCCAATAAAATATTAAAATATTAGTAGATTACCAAATATTATATGATTAATTCAGATGTTGGTTGCTGAATCCATCATAAATTCTTTAGTGTTTTAATCTTGCTCCGAATGATGATTCGTAAAACATTTATTCGAAACCCTAATTTCAGATCAATTATTTGTTAACTGATGAATCGCTGAAAATAGGTCATGAGTGATAGAAGGACCGACCACATGGACATGGCGTCCATGTGGTTCTCAATGCTCGAGTGAGCATGCACCAGGGTTCTCAGTTGGAGAGTTGGTGAAAGAACGATGATTAAATGCCGGATTCATCATTATTGAAAAAAATTATTGGGTTCAGCATTAGGTGATAAAACCTAAGTATGAAAGATGGGAGACCGACTAAGAGGGTATGGGGCCGGCTCTTGGTGATCACAGGACCAGTTGTTGGTCGTTTGAGCAATCCCCAAGTTGGTTGGAGAGAGTTTGGGCCCAATATGAGCAATTGAGCAAATTAGGTCAGAATTATGAAAACGTGTGGGATCGGCTTTGTGAAATCCCTAGGGATGACTCTAGTCGGTCAAGAAGGCATGCACGTGTTGCCGTGGTGTCCGTGTCTCCGTACTGAGAGTTTCAGTATTTTCTGATGTGTGTTCGGACAACATTGTGAATTTTCAGAAGAGTTTCATTTTGACTGAAATTCTTGATTTTTGTTGGAATGAGCATGTACACTCAATTGATCAATATGTTGTAAATATTAAAATGAGGGCATTTTAACATTTAAAGTTTCCGTGAGAGGCTAGCCGGTCATGTGACCATGTTGGCTTTTAGTTTTTCATGATTCGAGCAAAATTTGAGAAAATATGAAGGAATCATGAATTTTGCTCAAACCAAGGAGTTTCATGAATTGAGGAAAATAATAATTATAAAAGACTAGGGATTGCAAGGTGTGGGGCCGGCCACGGCTAGGGCATGGTCGGCCGGCTATGTTGTCCGGTCCCGCACGCCTTTCCCTAATTTTAAATTATTATTTTTTCATGAAACCGTGATATTATGGAGAATCCATGAGTTTTCGTTGAAACAAAGAAGTTTCATGAGTTTAGGAATAATAATTATAAAAAGCTAGGGATTGTGAGGTGTGGACCGGCCACGACTTGGGCACGGCCGCTTGACTATGTTGCCCGATCCCGCACACCTTTCCCTATTTTATAATATTATTTTTCATGAATTCATGAAGTTATGGAGAATTCATGAGTTTTGCAAAAACAAGGAAAGTTGCTAAAACCAAGGAGTTTTCATGAGTTCATGAAATAACAAAAATAAGGAAAATAATGGGAGAGGCATGGGACCGGCCACGGTTAGGGCATGGCCGGCCGGTGGGCCCGACCCCATGAGCGCCTCTTCATTATTTTAATATTTATTATTTTTCTCCCGCTCTGTGTAGGATTCCTCATCTGTCCATGTTTTTTGAATGCTCGTTTATGCATCCGGGTGCTCAGTCATGCATCATTGTCGAGCACACTTGCACCGTTTTTGTGGGGCTTACTCAGTGGTAGTCCAGATGCCCGGTTGTTGAGTATTATTAGTTTATGAAATTCAGTGGAGAATAATTCATGAAACTGAGCAATAAAAATGAGTAGTTCTATTATCAATTCATAGGATCATTCGCGGATTCGACCATGAATTCGGAATAATAAAGTTAAGTATTACAATTCCATGGGATTGTGGATTCGACCATAGAATCGGAGTAATTAAATATTACTATTTCATGAGATCAGTCGTGGATTCAATCATGAAATCAGAGTAATAAAATTATCTATTATCATTCCATGAAATTAGCCGTGAATTCGATCATGAAATCGGAATAATGAGATGATACAATTGTTTATTTCCATTCCATGGGATCAGGCTGTGGATTCGACCATGGAATAAGAGCAATTGTTATTGCCATTCCATGGGATCAGGCCTTGGATTCGACCATGGAATAGGAGCAATTGTTATTGCCATTCCAAGGGATCAGGCCGTGGATTCGACCATGGAATAAGAGCAATTGTTATTGCCATTCCATGGGATCAGGCCGTGGATTCGACCATGGAATAGGAGCAATAGTTATTGCCATTCCATGGGATCAGGCCGTGGATTCGACCATGGAATAGGAGCAATAATAGATCATTATGGGAATTCAGTGGTAACTGTCACGACAGAATTAATCTATTACAGAAGAGATATTAGCCAGTTAAAGCGTCATATCCATTCCGAAGGTGTATAGTCAGAAGACAGCGAGTTGCCAAAGTCCTGAAGACGTTGTTGCTCTCAATCTACGGAGAACCTCCTGGATCTATACACGGTCTCTCTACATAGTCAGGGAGCAGTGAGTGTCACCGACGTCCTGAAGGCGTTGTTGCTCTCAATCTACGGAGAACCGCCCAATCGTTCTTCTATGTAGAGGCGGGTCTATCTCATGTAGTCAGGGAACAATGAGTGTCACCGACGTCCTGAAGGCGTTGTTGCTCTCTGATAATGTTTTTGATTATCGTTGTTGTAATAAGGATTCAAACTCTAAGACTTGTGAAGACTAAATTTAAAGGTTTAAATAAAATAATAAATAAAAGAGAGTTTCATTGAGACTATGATTCCAACGAATTCATAACACATGGTTCAATTTATTTATTCTCAACAATTAAAGTTCAATAAATTAAGAAAACATCGACTCTTGTTTTGCCAAAGTAGATCCTCAAAACATTAGTTATAAATCGTAAGCATGGGACATCAAACATCTAAGCAAGCATGACCCATCTAATAAAATGATAACTAATTAATTCGAATCATAAATCAATTTAAAATAAGTGCAAAAGTCATACATAAAATAATACAAATTCACCCATGTGTGAAGTTCGGCTTCCTCCATCGACCCAATGTTGGGGTTTAGCTTCTCATGATGAAAACACACTCAAAAAATATAATTAATAGCTCAAATGGTGTTTACAATGGTGAAAATGAAGAAAAATTAAACGCAACAATTTTGCTCTACCAAAACTCCCCCCTCTTTTCCTCATGTTTGGTCCTATTAGCACCTTATTTATACACAATAACCCATTACTCAAACATCTTTTCAAAATATTCTTCCATAACTCCACCAGATCTTCTCTTTGATGAAAGATATCTCAGGAATAATTTCTTTCTCTATTATCACACATCTTCCTCTATTTGCTAGAATAAAATCCTGGGGATATTATTTTTATTTATATTTATAAATAAAACCACATATTTTCTTTCTCCTTTTCAATAAAAACAAACTCATCAATATATTATCTCTTTTAACTTCAAGATATGAAAACTTCTTGTATAATAGGCAACAAGATATCTTTGCCTTAAATCTTTGAGATATCCCATAAATTATGTGAATCTGTTTCAAATGAAGAAGAAGAGGGTGCCTCTATCCATTTGTTCATTTGTTGGGTGTCTTTAACAAGTTGGGTGACCGTATCTGAAATGATGGGTGCCTTTATCAGTTCCTCTGGCTGCTTTTAACACTTTTTTCGATCTATTTTTCCAAAAGAGCTTATTTCCTTGAAAAGACTTAAAACAAGTTTATTAGTGATAAAATGAGTCCAAGCTAATGTATTTATGGGTGAAAATGCGTCGCAATTTCGTGCTTATCAAATTCCCCCACACTTACATTTTGCTAGTCCTCGAGCAAAACAGAAAAATTGACCCGCTACACAGCTGGTCATATAATAAGATAGAGAGAGAGAGAGACTCGCTACACAGCTGGTCATAATTTTTTTTATTTTTTATTTTTAAAGACCCGCTACACAGCTGGCCATAACATGTAAGAAAAAATGGAAAGACCCGCTACACGACTGGTCATATAATAAGATAGAGAGAAAGAGACCCGCTACATAGCTGGTCATAATGTGCAAGAAAAAAGAAAAGACCCGATACACATCTGGTCATAACCCTAACAACTACAATTTTTTTTTTGTACCCGCTCAACAGCTGGTCATAAACTACCTACAAACCTTCAATAGACCCGCTCAACAGCCGATCATGATTTGCAATGAAACTCCTGAAACACTAAAGTAAAAAGTTAACCACTCCCCCACACTTAGACATTACATTGTCCTCAATGTAATTGAGTCATCCAACGCAAAACTTAAGATGGGAAATTCATAATGAAAAAAGTAAACAAAATATAAAAATAAATAAGATAAAAGCACACCTACTGGAATATACAAAAAGGATCCCCAAAAATTAACAGTCTGAAAATTTGGGGATCAACCCAAAATACAGTATTTACAAACGACAGCTTCACAATTATGCTACGAAAATATGGTGACATTGGAACTGTCAAAAACAAAGATTTACCCCTAAACCAAGTTTTTACTGCACAAGGAAGTGCGTAAAGAACAAAATATGGGAATTCTATTGAGACTGGGGAAATATCAATTGATTCATGCACGATATCAGGAATAGGCAAGTCCTCTGGGTACTTAGATGCAAAGTAATCCAACAATACTTTAGAAGCACACAATTCTAACCCTAAATTAGGCAACTTTTGGAAGTCTAGGGGTCTAGAAAAAACCTCTAAGTCGGGTGAATGATCTTGTGAGGTAGATTCATCTATGAAATTAGGCAAATCATCCACATAATCATCCACAGGGTCATCTATATGTTCTGTTTGGAACAGAGAGTCACTACCAGATTCATCATCATCAGCAAATAATCTTTGACATTCAACAACTCTCAATCTTTGTTCCAAACTAGGCGGTGTGTGTTTGTAATACTTCTCATATATCTCTAGAGGAGATTCTTCACTTACCTCATGTAGAGTAGAAACTCCATACCATTGCCTACACATATATTCAGCAAGCGTCATCTCAGATGAGGTTTCCTGATAATTTGACTTTCTACGCATATATTCCGCCAGCGTCGTCGTAGGTGACGTCTCCTCAAAAGAATTCATCATTCTCAAAAAGTCCCTGAAAAGAAATACAAAAAGAAACGCATAAAAAGGAAACAATATCTAAAATGAAATGACAATACTGTACAAAATAAAAATAAATAAACCTAAAAAAATTAATCTAAAAACAAATCCGTGTCGGCGGCGCCAAAATGATAATGTTTTTGATTGTCGTTGTTGTAATAAGGATTCAAACTCTAAGACTTGTGAAGACTAAATTTAAAGGTTTAAATAAAATAATAAATAAAAGAGAGATTCATTGGGACTAGGATTCCACCGAATTAATTACACATGGTTTAATTTATTTATTCTCAACAATTAAAGTTCAATAAATTAATAAAACATCGACTCTTGTTTTGCCAAAGTAGATCCTCAAAACATTAGTTGTAAATCGTAAGCATGGGACATCAAACATCTAAGCAAGCATGACCCATCTAATAAAAATGATAACTAATTAATTTGAATCATAAATCAATTTAACATAAGTGCAAAAGTCATACAGAAAATAATACAAATTCACCCATGTGTGAAGTTCGGCTTCCTCCGTCGACCCAATGTTGGGTTTAGCTTCTCATGATGAAAACACGCACAAAAAATATAATTAATATCTCAAATGGTGTTTACAATGGTGAAAATGAAGAAAAATTAAACGCAACAATTTTGCTCTACCAAAACTCCCCCCTCTTTTCCTCATGTTTGGTCCTATTAGCACCCTATTTATACACAACAACCCATTACTCAAACATCTTTTCAAAATATTCTTCCATAACTCCACCAGATCTTCTCTTTGATGAAAGATATCTCAGGAATAATTTCTTTCTCCATTATCACATATCTTCCTCTATTTGATAGAATAAAATCCTGGGGATATTATTATTATTTTTATTTATAAATAAAACCACAGATTTTCTTTCTCCTTTTCAATAAAAATGTAGTTGCAGGAAATCCTACAACACACCCCTTGTACTATCATGACTATGATTTCTAGATCTAAACTTATTTGATATGAAAATAAAGATAAAGATAATGAAAATAGAAAATAAGACACAAGATTTACGTGGTTCGATCAATATTATCTACATCCACGGGGTTAGGTTTCACTATGATCATTGAATTACATATGAATTACATTGAGACTCCATTAATGAGTATTTGGAGCTCTCTCTCTCTCTGGTTTTTGGGGAAGAATAAGAAGATAATAATAATACAAGTTCTGTTTTTTCTCTCTCTCTCTAATTGGGTCTCCCTCTCTCATCCTAAAATGTGTATCCTTTTCTGATTATTCCTCCTCTTCCTATCTCTTGCCTTTCTCTTTATATAGGTGTTTACATAGTGGATGACAACTAATGTACAACTAACATTTCCCCTAATTTCGGATCTGGCTTGCGGTATTTTCGCAAGCTTACAAATGTAACATTCGCAACATTCCTAATTTTCGCAAGATCATCACACTTTTCTCATGTTTAAGTTGATGTCATCTGTTATATCGTTTCTGAAATCATCTTGCAATGTTTTCGCGATGTGTTGTTAATAATTTCGCAAGCATATTCTTCTGTGCAAGATTCTGATCCTACATCTTGCCTCTTTTTTCTTGAATATTGCTTGAAAATCGATCTTTAAGAAAAAATCCACCTTGTTGTAGTTGTTGGAGGAACGAGCGAAAGAATATCGGACTTGAAAAGTACGTACTTGCCTCTATTCTTTTGTGAATTCTGGAACGTTGTGAAGTAAATAAGAAGTATCATCTCTTGAAGTATGCGAAGTATGAAGTATCCTTGAAGAAGTATAAGAAGCATGGAGTATCCTTGATGAAGTATAAGAAATATTCAATTCTCGAAATATAAGAAGTATCCGTCCTTGAATGAGAATAATAAGTATTGCCTCTATTCATGCGAAATTATTACTCCATTTTTGGTGATTCTTGCCGAGAAGATAAAGAACATAAAATGTTTTCTTGGTAATCCATAGTTGCCTCTGTTCTTTATCTATGAGGGTAGAATCTTTGAGAAAATGTTGAATGTGCGAATTGTTTCCTCATTCTTATCTTGCCTTTGTCTCATGTGTTGTGCTCATGCGATAGCATAATCTCTTCAAGTTGCTTATAATTGTGGGAAATAATTGAGCGAAATAATCATATCGTTCGGAATAATCACATTCTGCAAAATTCTGACACATTTGACGAAATTTTGAATCATTCTGCGAAATTCTGAATCATTTTGCGAAATACTGAATAATCCTGCGAAATTCTGAACAATTCTGCGAAATTCTGAACAATTCTGCGAAATTCTGAATAACTCTGCGAAATTCTGAATAACTCTGCGAAATTCTGAATAACTCTGCCAATTCTGAACAATTCTGTGAAATTCTGAATAACTCTGCGAAATTCTGAATAACTCTGCGAAATTCTGAATAATTCTGCGAATTTAATGCTTATGTGATGATTATGTTATGAAATGTGTATGCGATGTTTATGCCATGAAACGCTTGTGCAATGCTTTTATGATGCGAGTATGATGCTTGTATGATGAGAATGCTTATCTATTGCAATGTATAGTTAATGTTTGTGTTACTTAGCTCATTTTGCCGTCTAAAATTGATGTAGCTTTAAATTGCTTCCATTCTTCATTTCTCTGGCTTTTTCTTTAGTTTATGCATTCCTCTTCGTGTAGTTATTGTTCCTCACAAGTTCTTACTTGTGTTTCATCTTTCCTTTTTCCTGCACTATTAGTATCTCATAACAGTATGATCATAATATCAAGTCTGCGGCATTTTCACTGCCTCAGTTTCATTTCCATGTACATATTCGCAAGCTTATTTGCTTACTCATTTTCTTATGTGGTCTTATTTTTCCTTCCTAGTTAAAGGTCTTATTTTGCCACCTCTTGTCATTGCGAAAAAATCGCAGGACGTCTTTGCACTTTCATGCAAAAACCCATTGATCTTGCCTTAACTTTTTCTTTTGTATTATTGCCTCTTCAGAATTTTTGCGGCAATATGACATGCCTAAATATTCTTGCGAAAATAAAGCCCCATGACATTGCCGTCTTGCGACGAAATCGCAGGACGTCTTCACACTTTCATGTAATGACCCATTGATCTCGTCTTATCTTTTTTTCTAGTATTATTGCCTCTTCAGGATTGTCGCACAAATATGACAAGTCTTAATACCCTTGCGAGTAAAAAGCCTCACGAAATTTGCGTCTTAAGACACTTATCAACTCCCTAATGGAGGGTTCCACCCTTATCTTCCCCCTGGCTTCCCCTTCAAGGAGGCGTACTTCTACCATACAAGGTTAGCTCCTCCCATCCAGTCTTAACAACAACCAGTTTTTTTCGCAGCCTCTTATCCCTTTTAACTATAGGGCTTATGGTTACGAGACTGCACCCTAAGTGGGGTTTTCTTCGGGCCGAGTGCAGTATAAGCCAAGACTTGTCAAGAATGGCAAGGACGCTTCGAACGCCCCTGGCACTCTTGACTCAACCGTGTACCTCGGCGCCTTGATCAGATTCTGAACTCCTTGGGAGAGTCCTTATTACCTTAGTCGCCCAACCTAAGTCATATGCTTAGGCTGAGAATCCAAGGTGCCTCCCCGAATGGGCTTTATTGACCCCAAATCTCCATGACTCAGGTTCCGGGGGCGGTGTAACCTTTCCCTGAGCCATGCAACAGGTACCCCCTTATATGACGTACTTTAGGTCTTACATTTGCCTCTTGCGAAATTGTATTCACGAACTAGGGTGTACGCCATAAAGGTTCGCCCCTATCTGCGAAATTTTATTCGCGTTTCTGCGAAATTTTCGCGTCTCTTTTTTTTCCTGCAAAATGTTCGATTTTCTTTATTCTATCATTCATCTTTTCATTTCTGTCATATCTTTTATTCATTCTTTCATTTATGTCATCTCTTTCATTCATTCTTTCATTCTCATAATATCATATCATTTGAATCAAAATAAATATTCAAGAGAAATTCTAATACATGGTAACTCTGAAATCTTTGTAGTTGTGAAATCTTTTTAATTCTGCGATTGTTTCGCATTTCGTAAATCAAATAAAAAATCTTTTTATTCTCTGCAAAAGAAATATTCTAGAGAAACATATAAATTAAATTTTCTCAGTTTTCTGTAATTTTGAAATCTTGCAATCTTTGTAATTTTGAAGTCTTTGTAATCTTGAAATCTTAGTAATCTTTATAGTCTTTGAAATCTTGAAATCTTTGAAACCTTTGTAAATCAAATCAAAAATCTTTTATTTTCTGTAAAAGAAATATTCTAGAAATATATATAAATCGATTTTTTTTTTTTTGTAATTTTGAAATCTTGAAATCTTAATAATTTTTGTAATTTTTGAAATCTTGAAATTTTTGTTATCGTGCGATTGAATCGCTTTTTGTAAATCAAATCAAAAATCTTTTTATTCGTCCTTAGTATAAAGTGAAATGTTCAAGGAAGTGAATAAATGTCTTGAAATGTATGAATTTCGCGCAGCAAAAAGAAGTGTGAGAAGTGAGACTTGAGCCCTTGATCTGCTTCTTGGATTTTCTCGCACCATACCAACTGTGCTAAGCCTCTTTTGCGAAATAATCAAAGTTCTTGCGAAGTAATCAAATTCCAACTGTGTAAGAGGCAATTCTGTATAAATTTCGCATAATAAAAATAAACATGCGAGAAGCAAGAATTGATCCCGCGACCTACTTCTTGCATTCATGCCTCCTGACCAACTTTGCTAACCCTCTCTTGCGAAATAATCAAAGACTGTGCGAAGTAATCGAATATCAACTCTGCGAAATGAATATTTGCGAAGCAAAAATTATTTGGTCGCAGGGAGAATCGAACCCATGTCCTCTAGTTTGCATACTCCTTCTCTGACCATCTGCGCTACTTGTTGCTTGCGAAAGAAACAGACAATGCTGTACTTTATTCCATTTCTTCACCTTTAGGATTTCAAAAATGTGCGAAAATTTAAGCTTGATGAGGGATTCGAACTCGAGTCTTACAACTCACTCTAGCGAAGCTTGACCAACTGTGCTACCTCTTGTTTGCGAACTAATGAAACAATATTGCGAAATTATTCATTTTTTCGCTATCTGTAAAAAGAAGAAAACTATGCTCGCAGGGAAGTTCGAACTTGCCACCACGAACGTACATATTGTTCTCTTGACCAGCTGTTCAAGAATCTCTTTCCGAAATAAACGCACAATGTTTTTCTCTTATTCTTTTATTCTCCCATGCAAATGAGAAGAAAATGAAAAATATGTGTCTCTGCGAAATTCGAACCCGTGACCTATCGCTTACTCGCTCCAGCTCAAACCATCTGTGCGAATTTCTGTTTGTGATAGAAATTGCAGCATCTGCTTCTTATCTTTTCTTGGTCCTTCCTTAACTTCTTTCATATTTGCCTTCTTCTCCTGAACATGAAAATCTTCCACCGAAACTTCCATTTTCTCCTTAAATTTCACCACAACAACTAATTTTTTCTCTCACTCTTTTCATGTCTTTTGTTGATGATGTTTACTCTCTGAAAGTGTGATTTCTTCCATAAAATTTCCATTTTTGAACTTAAACTTTGTAGATCTAGAAAAATATGAACAGTAGTTAATCTTCATGGAAACTTCTTGAACCAACAAGCTACAGGAGGGATAAATCCTTTACTCCTCCCCGTTTCTAGCGCCAAAAATGTAGTTGCAGGAAATCCTACAACACACCCCTTGTACTATCATGACTATGATTTCTAGATATAAACTTATTTGATATGAAAATAAAGATAAATATAATGAAAATAGAAAATAAGACACAAGATTTACGTGGTTCGATCAATTTTATCTACATCCACGGGGTTAGGTTTCACTATGATCATTGAATTACATATGAATTACATTGAGACTCCATTAATGAGTATTTGGAGCGCTCTCTCTCTCTCTCTGGTTTTTGGGGAAGAATAAGAAGATAATAATAATACAATTTTAGTTTTCTCTCTCTCTATCTCTAATTGGGTCTCCCTCTCTCATCCTAAAATGTGTATCCTTTTCTGATTATTCCTCCTCTTTCCCTCTCTTGCCTTTCTCTTTATACAGGTGTGTACATAGTGGATGACAACTAATGTACAACTAACATTTCCCCTAATTTCGGATCTGGCTTGCGGTATTTTCGCAAGCTTACAAATGTAACATTCGCAACATTCCTAATTTTCGCAAGATCATCACACTTTTCTCATATTTAAGTTGATGTCATCTGTTATGTCGTTTCTGAAATCATCCTGCGATGTTTTCGCGATGTGTTGTTAATAATTTCGCAAGCATATTCTTCTGTACGAGATTCTGATCCTAAAAAAAACAAACTCATCAATATATTATCTCTTTTAACTTCAAGATATGAAAACTTCTTGTATAATAGGCAACACGATATCTTTGCCTTAAATCTTTGAGATCTCCCATAAATTATGTGAATCTGTTTCAAATGAAGAAGAATAGGGTGCCTCTATCTATTTGTTCATTTGTTGGGTGTCTTTAACAAGTTGGGTGACCGTATCTGAAATGATGGGTGCCTTTATCAGTTCCTCTGGCTGCTTTTAACACTTTTTTCGATCTATTTTTCCAAAAGAGCTTAGTTCCTTGAAAAGACTTAAAACAAGTTTATTAGTGATAAAATGAGTCCCAGCTAATGTATTTATGGGTGAAAATGCGTCGCAATTTCGTGCTTATCATTCTCAATCTTACGGAGAACCGCCCAATTACGTTATTCTACAAAGAGGACATGATGAAATGCGTGGCACTGAACACTCAGCTAGTGGAGGCCTTTCAGGAAACATATTCATCATGGCTTCGTAAAATATGAATTGTTGCATGCCTGAAAGCCGTGTCAAAACATGCCTCATGATTTTACGGTTTTGTCCTTTGTTGAAAATCCACCATCAACACCAACAACACAAGATCGGATTTATCAGCCGATTGAGCTTGTTTGTCAAGTTTAGTTGTCAAAACTATAAGTCTTGATTTTAAGTCTATTTATAGATATGTCTCGGATTATGATAGAATGTGTAGTTGAGCTTTAGACTTCACGGCGTTCATCGATTGAAGACGAATAACTACTAAGGGGAGCTTGTGGAACTTCATCAACAAAAGGTATGTGGATACTTGAACTCATCTATCACTCAGAAGTTTACTCTATTCTACCTCATATTCAGACAAAGTCGTATAGCTATATAGACTTTACATTATACACATCTGATATTTCGAGTTAAGTTTAACTCACTTATATCTTTCTCGAAATATGTGCTGGAAAGCTTTTTGCTTTAACCACGTTCATCATTATTCTTGACGAAAGTCAAAAGATGATCATGTGAAAATCACCTGGTAACATCTTACATGATTTGTGTGAGACAATCATTTGACTTGTTCTACTACCATATAGTTAAGTTATTGTGAGGTGAATGATATTTCTAGGTTGTTCTTCGGGAATATAAGACCGGATTATCAATTGGTTCTTGTTCACATTGATTTATCAAAAGACGGAACAAAACTTCGTAGGTATTTCTGTGAGAGACAGACTTATCTATTAAAATAGACTTTTCTGTGGGAAACAGATTTATTTATCAAGTCTTAGACTTTGGGTCGTAAAAACTCTTAGTTGTGGGTGAGAGGCGCAAGGAACGCGACTGTACCTTAATCAGTGTGAGATTGGTTAGGGCTCAACTACGTTCCAGTCCGAAGTTAACATGTAGTAGGCTAGAGTCTGTAGCGGCTTAATACAGAGTGGTGTTCAAATCTGGACTAGGTCCCGAGGTTTTTCTGCATTTGCGGTTTCCTCGTTTAACAAAACTTTTGGTGTCTGTGTTATTTCTCTTCCGCATTATATTTTCTATATAATTGAAATATTATAGGTTATGCGTAGTTCAATCAATTGGTAAATCCAACCTTTGGTTGTTGATTGAAATTGATTGACACTTGAACATTGGTCTTTGGTACCGTTCAAGTTGTTTCTCATATTAATCAGGATCGAGGATTTCTATCTGTTTGATTTGCTAATTACATTGAGAAATAGAGATATAACTCTTGGATATATTTTCCTTGATTGAGTCTGACTGTCTAGTTGATTCTCTTGGAATTATATTGGAGTTAATATTGGGTGTGGTTGTTAGACCCCCGCTTTTTCAATTGGTATCAGAGCAGGAAAATACGTTTAAGACCTTATAAATCTGTGTTTGTAGCAATCCGACTCTACGGACAATTGTGTTATCTCTGACAAACGCATCACTAGAGATAAAACTTATGTTTCTATGAAATCTATGAAAGAGAAAGACTTGTCGATCTCAAACATATATGAACATGTTATTCACACGAAACAGAAAAGTATTGATATGTGTTACCCTGATTATCTTACTGACGAGTCTGACTCTGAAGTAGAAAGGGAAGCATCCCAAGAGAGTGCAGCGATTCTAAAACTTGTTAGAATCCAAGCAGTTGAAATCAATAGGTTTAAACACAAGGTCAATACAATGGTTGGTATGGTAAAATATCGTGATTCCCAATTAAGGGTTCTTCGTGAGGAAAATGTTGTAGCATGTTCTTCCTGAAACTTACTCGAGGCTAAACTCAAAGAAGATGCCCGTGAAATAATTGAATAATCTCTATATTCAAGATAAAGGTTGTTCTGAGGAGTCCGTCATACTAATCACTTCTGACACTGCTGTGATATTAGAAACGTGACTAGTTCTAATCATGTTTCTCTAATGAAAACAACTTTAGAAGTTAAACTGCAAACCCTTCCTATCTGAAAAATCGGGGATCTAACAACCACACCCAATATTTCGCTTAGCAATCTGCATGGACAAACTCCAATATACTTTTAAGAGAATCAACTAGACAGTCGGACTCAATCTTAATAAAAGTATATCAAAGAGTTATATCTCACTTTCTCGATTCAATACTTACTCAAGCAAATAGAAATCTGCGAGTCTAATTGAATACAAGAGAAATCACTTGAACGGTACCAAAGACCAATGTTCAAGGATCAATCAATTTCAATCAACAACCAAAGGTTGGATTTCCCAATTCATCGATTCAACGCACAACCTGTGATATTTCAATTATATAACAAAATATAATGCGGAAAAGAAATAACACAGACACCAGAAGTTTTGTCAACGAGGAAACCGCAAATGCAGAAAAACCCCGTAACCTAGTCCAGATTTAACACACTGTATTAAGCCGCTACAGACACTAGCCTACTACAAACTAACTTCGGTCTGGAATGTAGTTGAACCCCAATTAATCTCAAACTGATCCAAGGTACAGTTGCGCTCCTTAGGTCTCTGATCCCAGTAGGATACTACGCACTTGATTCCCTTAGCGGATCTCACCCACAACTAAGAGTTGCTACGACCCAAAGTCGAAGACTTCAATAAACAAATCTGTATCACACAGAAAAGTCTACGGTAATAGATAAATCTGTCTCCCACAGAAACACCTACTAGTTTTTGTTCTGTCTTTTGATAAATCAAGGTGAATAGGAACCACTTGATAACCCAGATGTATATTCCCGAAGAACAACCTAGAATTATCAATCACCTCATAATAATCTTAATCGACTAGCGAAAGAAGATATTGCGGAATCACAAACGATGAGACGAAGATGTTTTTGACTTCTTTTATATCTTGCCTATCGGAGAAATTAATCTCAAGCAAATCTTACGATCGTACTCAAACACGATAGAAACAACAAGATCAGATCACGCAACTACAAAGAAAATAGTTGGGTCTGGCTTCACAATCCCAATGAAGTCTTCAAGTCGTTAACCTACAAGGTCTCGATAGAAACCTAAGGTTAAAGGAAAATCGACTCTAGCTAATACAACTAGTATCACACAGAAGGTGTGGGGATTAGGTTTCCCAGTTGCTAGAGTTCTCCTTTATACAGTCTTTCAAATTAGAGTTTGCAATCTAAGTTACCTTGGTAACAAAGCATTCAATTTTCACAGTTAGATGAAAACCTGATTAGATTCAAGCTAATATCTTTCCACCGTTAGATCGAACTTATCTTGTTACACACAAATGAAATGCACATTTATTTAGGTTTGTGTAACCGTACCCAAACATGTACACTTAGTTGGTTCAACAGTAGTTAACCAAATGGTTAGCCATATGAACACTTTTATATCAACCATATTCATCTTAACCATAACTAGTTCAAATGACTCAAGAGAACTAGTTAGAGAGTTGTTCAATTGCTTAGATCTCATAGATGTATATAAGACACAATTGAAGCAAAAACGATTTGATTCACTCGAATCAATTCATGAACTTTATAGCCACTGTTTGCAAGTATGCATTCCTTAGTTTATATAAGTTTAAGTTCACGAATAATAGTTTTAGAAACTAACCCACTTAAGTACGCATACTGGTACGCGTACTTAAGTACCCGGAATAAGTTTGTTTTCAGTTCACAAACTCCAACAGAAGTTCACGGGATGTGAACTTCCGACAGTACGCGTACTGGTACGCGGACTTCAGTTCCAGTTTTCCTGAGCAGCAAAGTACGCATACTTTGGTTCAAGGAATAAGGACTTACACACGTACGAGTTATCACACAATGTTTATATCCTTTCAAGGTTATATTCTAAACTCTCATTTCAATAATTGAAACATTCTTAGAGGACGTTATATAGTTGTTGTTCACAAGATATTTTTCGTCAAAGCGATTTTCAAGTAATTGAAACTAGTATGACTTTTGTCACTAGTAAAGATGAACTTGGCCAAAGCGAAAGCTTACCAACACATATTTCGAGAAATAGATAAGCGAGATAAACTCGGATCAAAATAGAAAATGTGTATAATCATAGTCTATATAGCAATACGACTTTTGTCTCAAGATAGGAGATAGAGTAGATAAACTTTTGAGTGATAGATAAGTTCAAGTCTCCATATACCTTTTAGTCGATGAAGATCCACCAGTTCCTTGAATAGTTCTTCGTCTTTGCATGATGAACGCCATGGAGTCTAGAGCTCAACTGCACTTTCTATCCTAGTCCGAGACTTAGCTATGAGTAGACTAGAAATCAAGACTTATAGTTTTTGCAACTAAACTTGACAACAAGCTTGAGATAGAAACGCTTGCGAGTTTGACCGAGCAGTGTTCTAACACTATCGCTAAAGAGGTGCTTGGTTCTTCCACTGATCAAGGAATTACCATATCTCATGGAAGGAAGAAATCTTCTAACGATGTTACTAATGCTACACACTCTAATCACTCCGGTGATCATAAAGTACATCTTTTTTGTGATTCAAAATGACATGTTCAACGGAAGAACAAACTAAAGTTGAATGACAATTACCTTGGTCGACTTCAACACACCTTAGATTTAATACTCAAAGGCGTAACTGACATTCGGATGTCTAAACCTATTGGTTTTAGTACTCACCCTGTGAATTCTTCCAGGAATGTCAGTTCAATATGCTCATCGAACGTTCGAACTAATTGTAGTATTAATAAAAATCGGTCAAGGAGATTTCAGAAAGGTCCTTCTCAACCTAAAGTGAAGGATGATGGTCAAGATGTGAGAAAGGTGCCAGTAGGCGGAAACTACAATGGAGATATGAATGACAACCTTAATCTGATAATTGAAGGATACAAGGATCTTACCAACATGCTATCAAAATCCTCCATACAAACTTCTTCTGGTAAGTATTCAAACTTAGTTTTTTATTTTGATGACAATAAGTTTTATGATATTTTTCACATCAAAAAGGGTTTCCTCCAAAAATTAGAAGGAAAAAGAGGATTAACCATGAAGAATATTCATTTGATGAGCATAAAGCTCGTACTTGTGCTAATTAATCACAAGGGTTGAATTCTTACTCATAAAAAATCATGTTGAGTACTATTTGCTAATAATCAGGTATACTTATTGGTATAATGCTTTCTGTTTAGTTGAGCTATTTTCTTATCGTCCATAGCTAAACTATTGTCTACAAATAACTTTGCCTAAGTATTGATTTGTTTAGAGTGTTTACTTTTGAATCTTGGAATAGTATTTTTATTTTTTGTTTTTTTGCGAGCTACTTTTGTGCTCTAAATTTTTCCTCTTGTGAGAATATAAAATTTATTAAGGCAAAAATTTGTAAAAGAAAATTTTCATGTAGCAAAATTTTTGTTGTGTTATTTTTACCTTGTAGAGAGGTACTTTACAATTTTTTTTTTTTTTTTTGGGGACCATATTGGTTTTCGTACGGGTATCCATATTGACTTTTCACAAACCAATTTTTAGAAACCCTAAAGTCCTTTCCTAAGAAACCATTTAAATACCTATCCTATTGAGTCACGTACGCGTACTCTAGGTTATTTTCTTCTTGTCAAGAAGGTCATCACCTTCTCGCACTTGTGATTTTGCAAGAGGTTTTCTTGATAAAGGTATTGGTTTCGAGTCCAAAGGAAAGAAGGAAAGAACCATCAAATTTCGAAATCCTAAGGATTATTCTGATGTCTCATGCTACAATGCTTATAGTTATCAAGATGTTGAGAATGATGAGATGGTTTCGGCCTAAGTGGTTCATGATTTTCTTAAATATTTTGAGGAAGCAAAACTGCATCTCGTTGATACTATGAAGGGTCTCGATGTGTTAAGAACTGAGTTGCAAAAGGTTAACTATGACCTTGTTCTCATGAAGACACATGTTAAAGATCTTCGCAATGAGGATATCTTCTCTGAAGAAGCAGTGGGTGCTGTCAATTACAAGCTCAAAGGTCTCAAGACTCGTGAGGGTTCCAGAAGAGCTCTTTGATTTCAGTTCATGATCGGTTTTGTTGGTTGAGGAGTCTTTTTGTTTTTAGCTTGTTGGTTTTTATTATGTCTAGGAAAATTCTTATGAGAATTTATTCTTGTGTTTTAAGAAGGATAACTAGGGTTTGGAATAGCATATAGTGTGATTACACATAGCTATTGCCAACGATTTTTATCTTGCAATGTTTTTAGATTTATTTATTTAAATTCTAAGTCATTTGGAAGATGATTTTTCAATATTAATCTTTATTGGTTTTATATATTGCAAATAATGTTATGGGATATGTGTGTTTACGTCCATGAACTATGATTGTCCCAGATATGTCAAAAGTTAAGTCTATTTTGTCATTATGCAAATATTGATAGAAAATAGAATGAACTTTTGATGTCAAAAGTTAAGTCTATCATGTCATTATGCAAATATTGATAAAAGATATAATGAACTTTTGAATATTCCGCAGTATTGATCTTTCCCTGATCCACTTCTATGGGAAAGTATTGTATGGCTCCGTAAGTTTTCTTATGTTGAGCATGTCCGATTAAATTAATCATTAAGATTCTCTTGTGGTTGATTTAATTGAGATTACTGGATACAAATTCATGTTTCATGCGATTTGTTAATGTCCAAAGAAATCCTTCTTTTCTTGTAAAAGTAAGGTCGCTCTTGTTGTTCTTTCAGGAATGACATTTTATGGGGGAGAGTTCTTAATTGAACTTGTGCTTAATTGCCAAATCTGTGTGAGGAGTGTGGCTGTGGAATATTGTAGGAGTTATCTTGTATCTTTATAAACTCCTTGATGAATTAACAAAGTTTCGACTATGTGAATCATCGAAACAAAGTTGATATGTTCTCTTTTAGTCATGAAGTATCTCTTTGAGAATTTCATTATGATACCGCTAGTTTTCGTACCTTTGCCAATTTATATTGACAAAAAGGCGGAGAATTATTTTGTAGTTCACACTACATATACATATGGTTTACGGATCATTATGTAAGGGGGTGTGGTTTTCATTGTGAGATGAAGCATTGACTAAGGGTGTGGTTTTGATGTTGTGTAATAATACTATGACACTTATAACAGTATGAAAACAATCTTGTTGACTATTGTTATGGCTCAGGATCTTCAACAACTATGATGTTGAGTTGAACACATTCAAAATCACTGGAGTACTTGGAGTGACGAAGAATTCAAGCATTTGGATGAGAAGTTACGAAGTTTATTTATTTTGTAATCCATATGTATTGATAGTTTTATCACTAAAATTGACAAAGGGGGAGATTGTTAGAGTACTGCTCGGTTGAACTCGCAAGTGTTTCTATCTCAAGCTTGTTTGTCAAGTTTAGTTGTCAAAACTATAAGTCTTGATTTCTAGTCTACTTATAGCTATGTCTCGGATTAGGATAGAATGTGTAGGTTAGCTTTAGACTTCACGGCGTTCATCGATTAAAGACGAAGAACTACTAAGGGGAGCTTGTGGAACTTCATCAACAAAAGGTATGTGGAGACTAAAACTCATCTATCACTCAGAAGTCTATTTTATTCTATCTCCTATTGAGACAAAGTCGTATATCTATATAGACTTTACATTATACGCATTTGATATTTCGAGTTGAGTTTAACTCGCTTATATCTTTCTCGAAATATGTGTTGGAAAGCTTTTTGCTTTAACCACTTTCATCATTATTCATGATGAAAGTCAAAAGATGATCATGTGAAAATCACCTGGTAACATATTACATGATTTGTGTGAGACAGTCATTTGATGTAGACTCGAAATGTTTCGTATTGATCATTCGATCACTTGAAAATTGCTTATAAGATAATAGTTTGTGTGAGAAAGTTATTGTCGTATTCTATAATGTTTCAATGATTGAAATGGGAGTTAAGTTCTAAAACCCATGTCTGGATACATTACGATTTGTATACTTAGTGTACGAACTGTTTTGATGGAATTCAGGACCGGAAGTTTGCATACTTGTTCGCAAACTTATTCAATTGTTTAAGTCAAGGTACTTAAGTTTGCATACCCGTTCGCAAACTGATTTAACTGTTGAAGTACGGGAACCAAGTTTGTGTACCCGTTCGCAAACGGTTTCAACTGAGTTCGGTCCGGAGCTAAAGTTTGCGTACCCGTTTGCAAACTGTCAGCTTGTGACCAATGTCTGGAACTTAAGTTTGCGTACCCGTTTACAAACTTAAGTGGTCCAAGTTCTAAAATCGGCTAAGTATGATTTCATACTCATGATCAAATACATTTATAAATTAAGGAATGCAATCTTTGGAAACCATGGCTAAAATGTTTATGAACTGATTCTTTTGAATCAATCTGATTTTGCTTCAATTGTGTCTTGTATACTTCTATGAGAATATAAACAATTGAACAACTCTATGAGTAACACAATTAGATTCATTTGATTATTAATTGATCAAGAAGTGTTAAGATGAACATAGTTAAGAGAAAAGTGTTCATATGTCTAACTTCGGTTAACTGTTATTGAGCCAACTCAATATACACGTTTAGGTACGGTTACCCATATCTAAATGAAGGTATATTTTATTTGTGTGTAACAAGCTAAAGACCATCTAACGGTGGAAATATATTAGCTTTAATCTTGCATCAGGTTTCATCTAACGGTGAATATTGATTGCTTTGTTCCAAAAAGTTATCAAACCCTGATTTGAAGACTATATAAGGGAGAATTATAGCAACTGGGAAACCTAATCCCCACACCTCCTGTGTGATACTAGTTGCGACTAGAGTCGTTTTTCCTTTAACCTAGGTTTTTCCTAAAACCATTATAGGTTAACGACTTAAAGACTTCATTGGGATTTTGAAGCCAGACCCAACCATTTTATCTGTAGTTGTGTATTCTGATCTTACTTGTTCTATCGTATTGAGTACTATCTTCTCTAAGATTTGCTCGAGATTTATCTTCGATAGGTAACATATAAAAAGTAATCACAAAGCTCTTTGTATCATTCTTTGTGATTCCACAATAACTTGTTCTACTACCATATAGTTAAGTTATTGTGAGGTGATTAATATATCTAGCTGTTCTTCGAGAATATAAGACCGGATTATCAATTGGTTCATGTTCACCTTGATTTATCAAAAGACGGAACAAAACTTCGTAGGTATTTCTATGGGAGACAGACTTATCTATTAAAATATAATTTTCTGTGGATACAGATTTGTTTATCAAGTCTTCGACTTTGGGTCGTAGCAACTCTTAGTTGTGGGTGAGATCAGCTAAGGGAATCAAGTGCGTAGAGTCCTGCTGGGATTCAGAGGCGTAAGGAACACGACTGTACCTTAATCAGTGTGAGATTGGTTTGGTCTCAACTACATTCCATTATGAAGTTAACTTGTAGTAGGCTAGAGTTTGTAGCGGCTTAATACAGTGTGATGTTCAAATCTGGATTAGGTCCCGAGGTTTTTCTGCATTTGCGGTTTCCTCGTTAACAAAACTTCTGGTGTTTGTGTTATTTCTTTTTCGCATTATATTTTCTATATAATTGAAATATTATAGGTTGTGCGTAGTTCAATCAATTGGTAAATCCAACCTTTGGTTGTTGATTGAAATTGATTGACACTTGAACATTGGTCTTTGGTACCGTTCAAGTTGTTTCTCATATTAATCAGGCTCGCAGATTTGTATTTGTTTGATTTGCTGATTACATTGAGAAACATAGATATAACTGTTGGATGTATTTTCCTTGATTGAGTCTGATGTCTAGTTGATTCTCTTGGAATTATATTGGAGTTAGTCCATACAGATTACCGAAATGAAATATTGGGTGTGGTTGTTAGACTCCCTCTTTTTTAGATTGAACTACGCACAACCTGTGATATTTCAATTATATAAAAATATAATGCGGAAAACAAATAATACAGACTCCAGAAATTTTGTTAACGAGGAAACTGCAAATGTAGAAAAACCCCGAGACCTAGTCCAGATTTGAACACCACATTGTATTAAGCCACTACAGACACTATCCTACTACAAGTTAACTTCATACTGGAATGTAGTTGAGCCATAACCAAGTCTCACACCGACTAAGGTACAGTCGCGTTCCTTACGCCTCTAGAACCACCCCGGATTCTGTGCACTTGATTCCCTTAGCTTATCTCACCCACAACTGAGAATTTCTATGACCCAAAGTCGAAGACTTATAAACAAATTTGTCTCCCACAGATAAGTTTATTCTGATAGATAAATTTGTTTCCCATAGAAGTACCTATGAAGTTTTGTTTCGTCTTATGATAAATCAAGGTGAAGATGAACCAATGGTAATCCGGTCTTATACTCCCGGAGCAGCCTAGAAATATCAATCACCTCACAATAACTTAACTCTATGATAGTAGAACAAGTTACTGCGGAAGCATAAAGTTTGAGACGAAGAACTTTGTGATTACTTTTTATATCTTACCTATAGGAGATAAATCTCGAGCAAATCTTAGAGAAGATTGTTAGAGCATTGGTCGGTCGAACTCGCATGCGCTGCTATCTCAAGCATGTTTTTCAATGTTAGTGATCAAAACTATAAGTCTTGATTTCTAGCCTACATAGCTAAAGGTCTCGGACTAGGATAGAAAGTGTAGTTGAGCACAAGAACTCCATGGAAATCATCATACAAGACGAAGGATTACTCAAGGAACTGGTGGATCTTCATCGACTAAAAGGTATGTGGAGACTTGAACTTATCTGTCACTCAAAAGTCGATCTATTCTATCTCCTACTCTTGAGACAAAAGTCGTTTTGATATATAGACTTTCATTATGCACATTTGCTATTTCGAGCCGAGTTTATCTCGCCTATCTATTTTTCGAAATATGTGTTGGTAAGTTTTTTCTTTAGCCGAATTCATCTTTACCTAGTGACGAAAGTCATGTTATGTTTCAATCACTTTGAAAATTGCTCTGATGAAAAATGGTCTGTGAATAACGGCTATATCCGTCCTCTGAGAATGTTTCAATGATTGAAATGAGAGTTTAGATTACATAACCATTGGTAGGATATAAGCATTGTTTTGGAAACCCATATATGTATAAGTCCTTATTCCTTGAACCAAAGTTTGCGAAATTTGTTGATCAAGAGAAATGGAAGTGGCATGAGCCAAGTCCGCGAAATGGCGGAAGTTCTCGACCCGAGAATTTCTGCTGGAGTTTTTGAACTCCTTCCATGAGCTTAAGTCCGGGAACTTGAGCAGGTTATATCTAAAAACCGGTTGTTCTTGAACTCATGTTTATTTAAACTAAGGAATGCTTTTGCAAACCGTGGCTATAAAGTTCATGAACCGATTCGAGTGAATCAAACCGTTTTTGCTTCGATTATTCTTGTGTAGTTACATAAGATCTAAGCAATTAAACAACTCTATAACTAGTTCATTTGAGTCATTTGAACTAGTTATGGTAAGAAAAATATGGTTGATATGAAAGTAATCATATGGCTAACCATTTGGTTAACTATTGTTGAACCAACAAATGTTAATGTTTGGGAACGGTTCGTAAACCCAAAATTGGACATTTCATTTGTGTGTAACAAGATAAGTTTTCGATCCAACGGTTGAGAAATATTAGCTTGAATCTAATCAGGTTTTCATCTAACGGTGAATATTGAATACTTTGTTACCAAGCTAACATTGATTGCAAACCCTGATTTGAAAACTGTATAAGGGAGAACTCTAACAACTGGGAAACCTAATCCCCACACCTTACGTGTGATACTAGTTGCATAGCTAGAGTCGATTCTCCTTTAACCTTTGGTTTCTTCTTCTAAACCAGGTTAACGACTTAAAGGCTTCATTGGGATTGTGAAGCCAGACCGATACTACTTTTCTTGTAGTTGTGTGATCTGATCTTGCTGTTTCTATCGTACGAGTACAATTGAAATAATTGGCTTGAGATTTTATATCTCCGATAGGAAAGATAGAAAAGTAATCACAAACACTTCGTCTCATCGTTTGTGATTCCACAATATCTTTTTTCGCTGCGTCGATTAAGATTATTGTGAGGTGATCAATAATACTAGGTTGTTCTTCGGGAATATAAGACCGGTTTATTGATTGGTTCCTGTTCACCTTGATTTATCAAAAGACGGAACAAAACTCGTAGGTATATTCGTGGGAGACGGATTTATCTATTACCGTAGACTTTTCTGTGTGATACAGATTTGTTTATTAAAGTCTTCGACTTTGGGTCGTAGTAACTCTTAGTTGTGGGTGAGATCAGCTAAGGGAATCAAGTACGTAGCATCCTGCTGGGATCAGAGGCGTAGGAGCATAACTGTACCTTGGATCAGTGTGAGATTGATTGGGGTTCAACTACAGTCCATACCGAAGTTAATTTGGAGTAGGCTAGTGTCTGTAGCGGCTTAATACAGTGTGTGTTCAATCTGGACTAGGTCCCGGGGTCTTTCTGCATTTGCGGTTTCCTCGTTAACAAAATTCTGGTGTCTGTGTTATTTCTATTCCGCATTATATTTGTTTATATAATTGAAATATCACAAGTTGTGCGTTGTTCAATCAATTAGAATATCCGACCTTTTGGTGTTGATTTAAATTGATTGATACTTGGATATTGGTCTTTGGTACCATCCAAGTTATCTCTCTAGTATTTGACAAAGACTCGCAGATTTCTATTTGCTTGAGTATATATATCAAATCGAGAGATTGAGATATAAACTCTTTGATATACTTTTTATCTAGATTGAGTCTGACTGTCTAGTAGATTCTCTAGAAAGTATATTGGAGTTTTTTCATACAGATTTCTAATCGAATTGTTGGGTGCGGTTGTTGTACCCCCGCTTTTTCAATTGGTATCAGAGCAGGCAAACACGTTTAACACCTTACAAGTCTGTGTTTGTAGCGATCTGAGGATGGACGATAGTATCTCTGATAAACGCGTCACCAGAAATAAAGGCTATGTCTTGTCTAATTCTATTAAAGAGAAAGATTCCTCAATATCGAATATAGACGAACCATGTGTTCCAACAAGACAAACAGGCTCCGACATGAGTATTTCCGATTACCTTTCAAAAGAGTCTATTTCTCTAAATGAACGGGAAACAGTTGAAGAGAGTGTCTTGATTCTAAATTTTGCTAGAATCCAAGCTGATAGATTTAATCGGTTAAAACATCATGTCGATGTTCTACTTGGTGTAATTAGAGACTGCAATTTCATAGAAAATACTGAAAATCATTCTTCACGTATGACTCTTGAGGCTATCCTCAAAAAGGATGCTTTGGAAATTGAACATCGGTTGAGTAAACTCTCTATTCAAGGATGCTCTAAGCAGTCTAATATACCAAGTACTTCTTCTAAACCTAAAAACGTTCCATCTCGAGAAGTAAAATTGGAATCCCTTCATGTTGCAAAGAATGTGTTTGAATTACCTATTGATCAAGGATGTTCCACATCACATGAAAGGAAGAAATCTCCTAACGAGGTTGTTAAGACTGCTTTGTCTAATCACTTTTGTGATCAGAAAGTATGCCTCTTTTACAATGAAAAAGGCTCTGCTAAACAAAAGAGAAACTCTAGGTTGAATAAAACCTCCTTGGTTCAACTTCAACACACCTTAGACTTAATTCTCAAAGGTATAACTGACATTCGTATGTCTAAACCAGTTGGTTTTCGTACTTACCTTGTGTATGTTACCAGGAAGGTCAGTTCAATGAGTTCGTAAAATGCTCTAAAGCAGAATAGTAGTCTTAACAAGAATCGTCCAAGGAAGGATCAAGTTGTTTCCTCTGGAAATAACATTTCCCTTAATGTGAACGAAATTCCAGGAGAAAGAAGAAAAATTGATGATAACCTGATGGAGATAATCGAAGGATACAAAGAAATTATCGACAGGTTGTCATCCTCCGCAAGTAAAAATTCTTATGGTAAGAACTCTAACTATGTCTCGTATTTTGATGACAGTAAGTTTTGTGATAATTTCTCACATAAAAGGGAATCTCTCTTTAGATTCAGAAGGAAATAGAGACTAGATCATAAACACAGTTCTTTTAATGAGCTCAGAGCTCATACTTGTGCTAATTAATCACAAGGGTTAAGAACTTTCTCATAAAAATCCTATTGAGCAAGATGTGTAAAAATCAGGTATACTATGGCAATTTCGTGTTTTTCTTAGTTGAGCTATCCTCTTATCGTTTATAGCTAAACTAGTGCCTGCAGAAAATATTGCCTAGGATGTATTTTTGTTTTATCATTTCTCTCTTTGCATTTCTTTTGCATCTTTGTGAGCTGTTACAAGTGTGCTCTAAATTTCTCCTATGGTAAGGAATTTGTTGAGCCATTTCTCATGTAGCAAAAGTTCTTTTGTTGTTTTAGTCTTTATGGGACATATTGTATTCGTATGTGTACACGGGTTACCATCACGAGTCAACGGTTTTCAAACCCTAAAGGTCTTCTTCCCTAAGAAACCATATAAATACCAAACCTATGAGTCACGTTTGCATATTCTAGGTTATTTTGGTTTATCAAGAATGTCGTCCTCTTCACAAACGTGTGGTTTTGCTAAAGGCTTTCTTGATAAAGGTATTGGTTTTGAATCCGAAGGGAGGAAGAAAAGAACCCTTGTAGATGAAGATCATCCTAATGCCTCGTGTTACTATGCATATACTCATGAGAATGTTGAGAAGGATGATATGATTTCTCCTTAAGTGGTCCATGACTTTCTTAAGTATTTTGAGGAAGCAAAACTGCAGCTCGTTGATACTCTGAAAAATCTTGATGTGTTGAAAACTGAGTTGAAAAAGGTTTCAACCGACCTTGGTCTCATAAAATCTCACATCAATGATCTTCATAAATAGAATCTCTTCTCTGAAGATGCAACGGATGCTGCTAATCACAAGCTCAAAGACGCCAAGACTCGTGAGGATCCTGAACCGTCTATTTGACCTTAGTTCGTGTTCGGACATGGCACAGGAGTCTACTTTTGTTCCTTAGCTTGTTGATTTCTAGTAAATCTTCTATTTTTCTTGTTTTTATTAGAAGAATAACTAGAGTTTGGAATAGCCATTATTGTGATTACACATAGCTATGTCCAACGTTTTCATCTTCATGTTTTTAGATTTATTGGTTTAAATTCTAAACTTGTTTGGAAGATGATTTTTGCAGTATTAATCTTTATGGTTTTATATATTGCAATATTGTTATGGGATTTGTGTGTTTACGTCCGTGAACTTGACCGTCCCATATCTTGTCAAAAGTAAAGTCTTTCTTATGTCGATATGCATGTATTGATAAAAGAATGAATGAACTTTTGACAAATACAAAAGTTAAGCCTATATTGTCAATTATTGATGGAAGATAGGTTAAAATCTTTTGTTTGCAAGGATTATGTCTATTGTATGTCATTGTGCAAATAGTGATGGAACATAGAATGAATCCTTGTGTATTCCGCAGTAATTGATCTTCCCTGATCCATATTTTATGTATTACTGTGAGGATCCGTAAAGTGTCTTATGTTGAGAATTAAACAACCAAGTTGATTATTTTTGATTAGCTATGTTTTTGTTCCGTAAGGTACTTTATGTCGAGCATTTTCAACTAAGTTAAACATCTTGTTTGGTTATTTAGTTGTTGCTCCGTAAGTTTTCTTATGTCGAGCATGACAAATTAAATTGATTAATTTTGTGATTAATTTGGTTGTGTATGTCAATTAGATTAATTATGGTTCTCTTGTGATTAATCTAATTTTATTTTTTAAGTCTCCATAAGTTCACTTATGTTTGAGCATTTGTCGATTAAATTAATCATGGGTTCTCTTGTGGTTAATTTAATTGAACTTTTTGGATTCAAATTCATACTTGTATGTGATGTGTTATGTCCAAATAAATCCTTCTTTTCTTTCGAAATTAAGGTCGCTCTTGTTGTTCTTTCCGGAATGACATTTAATGGGGGAGAGTTCTTTTGAACTTGCGCTTAATTGCCATATCTTTGTGGGGAGTGCGGCTGTGGAATATTATAGGGGTTATCCTGTATCTTTATAAACTCCTTGATGAATGCATTTAGCTTCGGCTTTATGATTGCATCTAAAGAACAAGTTGATATTTTTGTTTTCTTTTGGTCAAGAAATGTCTCTTTCGGAAATTTCATTAGGATCTCGTTCTTGTTCCTTTGCCAATTTTATTGACAAAAAGGGGGAGAATTAATATGTAGTTCACACTACAAATACATATGGTTTTCGGATCATTATGTAAGGGGGAGTGGTTTCCATGTGAGATGGAGTATTGACTAAGGGGGAGTGATACATATCACCATAGTATTGTTGTTGAAGTTTCGATACAATTGAACTTTGACGCTGTGTAATGATACTATGACATTGTATAACAATGATTGAGAACTATTGTTTTCTAATTGTTATAGTTACGGATTTTCAACAACGATGATGCTAAACTTACAACCTTTGGGATCATTGGAGTACTTCGAAGTGACGAAGATTTCGAGTAATGTTGAAGATTAGTCATGTGGAATAGGAGCTACAAAAGTTAATTAATTTATTTTTTGTATTCCATATGTATTAATAGTTTTGCCACTAAAATTGACAAAGGAGGAGATTGTTAGAGCATTGCTCGGTCGAACTCGCATGCGTTGCTATCTCAAGCATGTTTTTCAATGTTAGTGATCAAAACTATAAGTCTTGATTTCTAGCCTACATAGCTAAAGGTATCGGACTAGGATAGAAAGTGTAGTTGAGCTCAAGAACTCCATGGTAATCATCATACAAGACGAAGGACTACTCAAGGAACTGGTGGATCTTCATCGACTAAAAGGTATGTGGAGACTTGAACTTATCTGTCACTCAAAAGTCTATCTATTTTATCTCCTACTCTTGAGACAAAAGTCGTTTTGATATATAGACTTTCATTATGCACATTTGCTATTTTGAGCCGAGTTTATCTTGCATATCTATTTCTCGAAATATGTGTTGGTAAGCTCTCGCTTTAGCCGAATTCATCTTTACCTAGTGACGAAAGTCATGTTATGTTTCAATCACTTTGAAAATTGCTCTGACGAAAAATGGTATGTGAATAACGGCTATATCCGTCCCCTGAGAATGTTTTAATGATTGAGATGAGAGTTTAGATTACATAACCATTGGTAGGATATAAGCATTGTTGTGGAAACACATATATGTAAGTAATTATTCCTTGAACCAAAGTTTGCGAACTTTGTTGATCAAGAGAAATGAAAGTGGCGTGAGCCAATTCCGCGAACTGGCGGAAGTTCTCGACCCGAGAATTTTTGCTCGAGTTTGTGAACTCCTTCCATGAGCTTAAGTCCGCGAACCCAGTCCGCGAACTTGAGCAGGTTATATCGAAAAACCGGTTGTTCTTGAACTCATGTTTATTTAAACTAAGGAATGCTTTTGCAAACCGTGGCTATAAAGTTCATGAACCGATTCGAGTGAATCAAACTCTCTAACTAGTTCATTTTGCTTCGATTGTGTCTTGTGTAGTTACATAAGATCTAAGCAATTGAACAACTCTCTAACTAGTTCATTTGAGTCAGTTGAACTAGTTATGGTGAAGAAGAATATGGTTTATATGAAAGTAATCATATGGCTAACCATTTGGTTAACTATTATTGAACCAACAAATGTTAATGTTTGGGAATGGTTCGTAAACCCAAAATTGGACATTTAATTTGTGTGTAAGAAGCTAAGTTTTCGATCCAACGGTTGAGAAATATTAGCTTGAATCTAATCAGATTTTCATCTAACGGTGAATATTGAATGCTTTGTTACCTAGCTAACATTGATTGCAAACCCTGATTTGAAAACTATATAAGGGAGAACTCTAGCTACTGGGAAACCTGATCCCCACACCTTACGCATGATACTAGTTGCATAGATAGAGTCGATTCTCCTTTAACCTTTGGTTTCTTCTTCTAAACCAGGTTAACGACTTAAAGACTTCATTGGGATTGTGAATCCAGACCGATACTACTTTTCTTGTAGTTGTGTGATCTGATCTTGTTGTTTCTATCGTACGAGTACAATTGAAATAATTGGCTTGAGATTTTATATCTCCGATAGGAAAGATAGAAAAGTAATCACAAACACTTCGTCTCATCGTTTGTGATTCCACAATATCTTTTTTCGCTGCGTCGATTAAGATTATTGTGAGGTGATCAATAATACTAGGTTGTTTGGTTCCTGTTCACCTTGATTTATCAAAAGACGGAACAAAACTCGTAGGTATATTCGTGGGAGACGGATTTATCTATTACCGTAGACTTTTCTGTGTGATACAGATTTGTTTATTAAAGTCTTCGACTTTGGGTCGTAGTAACTCTTAGTTGTGGGTGAGATCAACTAAGGGAATCAAGTACGTAGCATCCTGCTGGGATCAGAGGCGTAGGAGCATAACTGTACCTTGGATCAGTGTGAGATTGATTGGGGTTCAACTACAGTCCAGACCGAAGTTAATTTGGAGTAGGCTAGTGTCTGTAGCGGCTTAATACAGTGTGTGTTCAATCTGGACTAGGTCCCGGGGTCTTTCTGCATTTGCGGTTTCCTCGTTAACAAAATTCTGGTGTCTGTGCTATTTCTATTCTGCATTATATTTGTTTATATAATTGAAATATCACAGGTTGTGCGTTGTTCAATAAATTAGAATATCCGACCTTTTGGTTGTTGATTTAAATTGATTGACACTTGGATATTGGTCTTTGGTACCATCCAAGTTATCTCTCTAATATTTGACAAAGACTCGCAGATTTCTATTTGCTTGAGTATATATCAAATCGAGAGATTAAGATATAAACTCTTTGATATACTTTTTATCTAGATTGAGTCTGACTGTCTAGTTGATTCTCTATAAAGTATATTGGAGTTTGTCCATACATATTGCTAATCGAATTGTTGGGTGTGGTTGTTGTACCCCCGCTTTTTCAAAGATAGTACTCAATACGATAGAACAAGTAAGATCGGAATACGCAATTACAGAGACAATAGTTGGATCTAGCTTCACGATTCCCAAATGAAGTCTTCAAGCCGTTAACCTAATAGGGTTTTGGAAAAACCTAGTTTAAAGGAGAACCGACTCTAGTTTGCAACTAGGACACAAGAAATTGCCAAGATTAGCTTTTCCAGTTGCTAGAGTTCTCCCTTATATAGTCTTTCAAATCAGGGTTTGCTTACAATGAAATCTAAGATAGCTTAGTAACAAAGCATTCAATATTCACCGTTAGATGAAATCATGATTTAAGATTCAAGTTAAGTCTGCTTAGAAATAAAGCAATTAATCTCCACCGTTAGATGGTTTTAGCTTGATACACACAAACGAAACACACCTTCATTTATATATAGGTAACCGTACCTAAACCTTTATATTGAGTTGGCTCAATAACAGTTAACCGAAGTTAGCCATATTAACACTTTTGACTTAACCACATTCATCTAACACCTCTAGATCAAATATGATGATCAATCAATCATGAAATATAATCAAATGAATCTAATTGTGTTTCAAATAGAGTTTTTCAATTGTTCACTATCTCATAGAAATATATATGAACAAATTGAAACACAATCGGATTGATTCATAATCGTACAAAGGACTTATACAAGAATCAATTCATGAACATTCAGTCACGGTTTGAAAAGATTGCATTCCTTAATTCATAAATGTTTTAGTTCATGAGTATGAGAATCATACTTAACCGATTTTAGAACTAAACCACTGTGTTCGCTAACCAGGTACACAAACAACAGGTCCGAACCTTGGCCTTGTCCAGCCGTTCGCATATTAAGTACGCGACCAGCCGTCCCGCACCCAACTCAGGTGAAACCGTTCGCATACTAGGTATGCAAACAAGGTTCCCAGAACTTGACAGTTAAAACCATTCGCATACTGGGTACGCAAACAAAGTTTTCGGACCTGAATCACTACCAAACAGTTCGCATACTAGGTGAGCATACCGTGTTGTATCCAGACATGCTTAAATGTTCTAAACTCCCATTTCAATCAATGAAACATCTTTCGAAGACGACAATAGCTGTCTCACAAAAACTATTAGCTTCAAGTAATTTTTAAGTGATCGAATGATCAATACGAAACTTTCCAAGTCGACATCAAATGATTGTTTCACACAAATCATGTAAGATGTTTCAAGGCAATTTCCACATGGTCATCTTTTGGCTTAATATTTAGTTTCCAACAAATAAATTGTTTCCAAATAAACTCGTCAATTTTGCAGTGGATAATAGGGAAAGATAAAGAGGCAAAGAGAGAAGGGGGTTTTTCCATTAATCAGAGTTAGTATGTATTAGATAGATATAGTCCTTTATATACAATAGGAATAAAACCCTAGATATTGGGCCGCACATCCATGGGATATCGCCCTACAACACTCCCCCTTGTGCGGTCAAATAGAAATCCATATGTAGTACTTCACATACAGTGCTTCAGATGTAGGTCTTCGAATGTAGTTCTCTCGTTGATGACTATTGTGTCTAAGCCAATTGCTCCATTAAAACTTTGACAAGGAAAATCCCAGTGGGATAAAACCTTGGTACAACTCTTCACATGTAGCTAGTACTTCACATGTTGTCTCGTATTTTACATGTAGTTTATCACATGCAATACGATCTTCAAAGATCGCTGAGTCTAAGTTAATTGCCTCGTTAATACTTCGTAAGGAAAACCCAGAGGGACAAAACCTGAACTAAAGAGATGGAGTACAATATTAAGCAAACTTAGAACATAGTTGGACTCGAATATGTTGCCTTATTAAAACCTTGACAAGGAAAACCCAGTTGGAATCTGTTGCAGATGATCACTTTGCTCCGTTGAAGTTGAATAGTTGCTTCACAACTCTTAAGGAAGAAAATCCTCGTGGGAAAGACAATAGTCTTATATGGGAAATTACATTCCCGGTGTTTGTTATTGTCTCATTAAAAACCTTGCAGAGTAACAAAACCCTGTGGGAAAAAGCAACCTCGGTGAAGGAAAATAGTTCAACAAACCATTATATGCTCCCCCTGACGTCAGACAATTTTCATTAGTCTAATGCATTCAAAAGGATTTTATCACACTTTACTTTGGTGACTTGAATATTTATAATACCATGTTGTTGATTCTGGAAGTTACGTACATTTCTTAACAGATTATCGCGTTTCATTTCTTTGATTCAGATATTTTCAGTAATACCAACGACGATCTTTATGTCTTCAACGTTCAACATACTTGATGTTTTTAGTGTTGTCTCGCTAAAAACCTTGTCGAGTAACGAAACCCTTTGGGAAAAACTATTCTCGGTCGAAGGGAAAAAGAGTACAACACAGCTTCAATTTCGAAGTAAAATATGTCGACATCATATCCTTGTGAAAAAACGACGGTACCCAAATATACCACAATCTTAAACTTTTCCACCTATAAGTCCTCTTACCGAAAGTGATTGTCTATGGACTGAGTCGAAACAATACAAAGAATCGGTATTCACACTTTGTGTGATCGTTTAGGGATACGAGATCGAGACAATACAACAATCAAAGTGTGATTACTTGATAATAGGTCCGGACTTAACCAAACTCTATAGGATCACTATCAAGTAATACGGAGTTAACGTTTGTGCAATTTACTTTAAATTATAATAACAATAATTATAATTGCGAAAAGCAAAAGTAAATGACACAGCAAGATTTTGTTAACGAGGAAACCGCAAATGCAGAGAAACCCCGGGACCTAGTCCAGAATTGAATACTCTCAGAATTAAGCCGTTATACAAAATCACACCAACTTCGTATAGTTGAGACCAAGCAACTAAACCTATAGTTCACCTAGTTTCTTCAGTATCCCTGCACTTCTGACATTAAATAAGTGCACGCACTGGAAAAATTCCTTTGGTTCGTATTCCAAACAGTAAAGCAACAACAAATCTGTTCGGTAACAACTCTATTCAATCTCAGTGATATGAGTTAGACAAAGGCTCTTCTGTTTAATCCAATAATCTCCTTTGTCGGGTTTAGATCAATCTATCCAACAACTACCAAAGTAGGAGAGTTTAGATTATGCAATCAATAATAGGATCTATCAAGATGCTAAATATTGATGTCCATCTACGCAACTAATCAATCAAATCTATCAAAGATAAACCGATTGTAGTTGGATCCCAGCCGATCAAGTTTTGTGCACACCGAAGATTATGAACCCAAATCAAAAATCTTCTTCGTCTTCAAATATTCTTAAATCTTCAATAAACACCTGCACACCACAACTTGAATCTCTTGTGATCAATCACGCACAAAACGGAGTCTGTTAACAATGGATTATCACAAGACGTCTTTAGATCTACAAACAGTTCTAAAGATCCCGTCGACACTTCGATCTAGTTTGAGTGAATCTTATATCAGAAGAGAAGATTCTCAAGAATAAACAAACTAGGTGCAATCAAAGTTCAACAACCGTTAGTCAATCAAATCAAACCAAAAACTAATAACACTACATTATCTAGTTTCCTACCAACGATACTCGTAGAGCTTCTTGATCCCAAAGAAGTCTTTAAACGAGCGATCGTAAGAGATTTCACCTAATTAGGATACTTTCCTCTACGAATAGACGGCTCCACCAGTAACAACAGAACAAGGTAATTTTTTTGGCTCTTAGGATAGTTTGCTCGAAATGCAAACTTGGGTATTCACAGACCAATGAAGTTTGGACACCAAGGAATTTCCAAAACCGAAAATATTCTCAAGATATGCAATATATTTCCAAATTTGATTTTCATAATTTCTAGAAATGCTTTGTCCAATATTAACCGAAATCCTACTAGAAAATCTCCAATTAGTAAATGCACATTACCAATTTTTATTTTCCAGAGATATGCATTTTAATTGCTGGTAATTAAAAGCATATAAAATGAATAACCTTAATTAAAAGATTCTCAACTTATTTCGGTCCGGGATCTCCTTGAGTTATTAAAGAATATCTTTGAACAATAAAAGATAAGAGTTACTGAGCATGTTCAAAGTATGTAGACATCTTATTTCTTTGTAAATCCTCTTTCATATTTACAATCTTGGAACCGATTATACCACACTTCCAAACAAGTTTAGAACTGGTTCATCTGATTTCCAAGAACTATGTGATTGATCAAATCAACACACTAATCATGGGTTTACGGTTCTACTAAACACAAAGATCGGTTCTACCTTAATATGGTTACTGGGACCGGTTACATCAGTTACCAAATTGGTTACATCAATTACCAGGACCGATTACCATATTCTCATGGTATTACTTGTGATCGGTCACACCAGTTACCAGGATCGGTTACACCAATTACCAGGACCGGTTACACCAATTACAAGGATCGATTACACAGCTTTTGTGATCGGTCACACCAATTACTAGGATCGGTTACACCAATTACTAGGATCGGTCACACCAATTACAAATATCGATCGTACCATCTTAGGTGATTACTTAGGATCAGTTACACTAATAAAATTCATACCAATACATAAGTCAGGCACTGTGAATAGTTTTACCAAGATACATAATAAATTATGATCGGTTGTACTAATCACACATATTGGTAATCCAAATATATGCAATGAATAACAATACCAATAAGCCTAGAGATTTCCCTTTCGATTCAAAAAACAAGTTTATGAATGTACTTCCTTTAAACGAATGTAAACATTGTTTCCTAGGACGAAATCTTCACCTATACCCATACACATAATCACAGTAGCATTCATACGATTATGTCGATGTCTTATATACAAAGTTCAAAAGATAAGCGTTATACTTCGTATTGTAATTCCTTAACACTATGTCTACTAGAGTATAATCATTCACAGCTTCACAGTTATGTTTTCAATATAGCACGACTTGAAAGATACTTTGGGAATGAAACAATTCAAGTCAAAATATCACTAACCTCAAGAGGAAGGATGATGTTGTCGATGTAGCTTGTTACTTCTTCACATTCTTCAAGTCTTCGAGTAATACTTGTATGTCTCATTATCCTAATATTTCTAACCTAACCTATAAGAAGTTTATCTAGTACATAATCAAGCGAATCTTAAATTGAGTTTTGATTCACTAAAATATGACAACCAAACTTGACATACCAACGCTTGGTGGGTTCAACCGAGCTATGCTCTAACAATCTCCCCCTTTGTCAATTTTAGTGACAAAACTCTTACAATCATATGGATAAAAAAAATTACAAAAATTCATTATACATACGCTTGATTCAAAGTTTCAACGACACAATACCCTGCATATATTCAATCCATAAATGCCGATGAATACATTTAAATAAGAAAGCTAATACTCCCCCTAAAGGTGAGATAGGCAGATTTTCAATCAGCACATCTTTGTTATTTCCCTTTGTTGTCCAAATAACTACAACCATCATATGATATCTTTCTCCCCCTTAGTCAATGCTTTACTCTTTCGTTAGATATAACGTTTAAGCACAATTGTCCTTTCCTAAGTGATTACAAATCACTTGTTTACTCCATATATTTCTCCTCCTTTTTGTCACAAAATGACAAAGGTACGAGCAAATACCAAAAACCGAAAGGATCTTACAATCTAAAAGAATTGTACAACCTATAAGAGTTAAGCTCGAGGGTTTCACATACCAGTTTAGATAACCAATATCAAAACTGAAACTACAAGTAATTTGGTTTTAATATGTTATCAAGGAAACAATTGCCTGAAGCAATTTTCCCTAATAGTTTAACAAATTGACTAAGAAAACTTAGTTCCCTTGCTAAACCGATTGCACAAGTACAATCGCTTGTTTCGATAAGACCAAAATAAAGATCAGAATTAACTTTATTTTTCTCATCAGGCACTAATTATTCAGACAATAACTTAGACCTTTCACTTTTGGACAAGACAAATACTAGGTTAGTTAACTAATATTTCTTGTCAAGGCATTCGATTAGACTTGAATAGCCGAATCCTTTACTTTTGATAAGTCTAACTAAGATCAGAATTAACTTAGTTTCTCTTATCCGGAATCGAATTGGACTAAAAAAATTATCTCGTATTTTTTTAAGCCATAAACAATACATACAAACCAAATAAATTGACTTGCACAATTATTACTCTTAACCGGAAGCAATTGAAACAAACATAGACATTAAAGCACCACAATTGCACCGAAATTTCGTTAAGTCTAAAACAATTAATACCAAACAATAAAAAAAGATATCAAACCAGTTTTTCTTAACCGGAAACAATTGAATCACACACACACACATACATCCATACGCACATAATGGAATAAACATCAATTGTATCGAATTTTGTTAAGCAAAAGCAAAATATATATGCAATAAACTCAAGCTTTTCTTAAACAGGAAAACAATTAACTAACAAATTAGTTACCTCAAATTCTGCATCCTCTTCTCCCCCAAAAAGATATATCATTAAACGCAAGTTCAAGTTAGAACTCTCCCCCATTGTGTTGTTATCCTCTTGCAAGGAACAAAACAACAACAAAAAAAGCAACCTTTACCAGAGAAAGGTTGAATCGGTTTTAACTAATGCGAATAGCAAAAGTTGAAAACTGTAATCATAAGGTACTAGTGTACCTTAACAATGCCAATAGATTTCCTTCGAATTTCAAAGGTTGCCATATCTAATGTCTTAGTGAGTATATCAACTAGTTGACGTTCAGAGGGAACATATTCTAGTTTGATTATTCCATTCTCATACAATTCCATGATAAATGATATCTAATATCTATGTGTTTAGTACGAGAATGTTCTACGGGATTTTCTGTTAGACGAATATCACTCGAGTTATCACAAAGAATACTCATAGTTGGAATATGTATGCCATAGTCAAGGAGCATTTTTTTCATCCACAGAAGTCGGGTACAACATGTACCGGCAGCAATATATTCTGCTTCACAGGTCGATAAAGACTGTGAGTTTTGTTTTTTATTATGCCAAGCCACAAGGTTTTGACCAACATAGAAACAACCACCAGAATTATTTTTTCCATCTTCTACACATCCTGCCCAGTCAGCATCTGAATAGGCAACAAGACTGTTGTTCGTATCCATAGAATATGATAAACCATATTCCAGTGTACCATTAACGTATCTTATGATTCGTTTTACAGCTTTTAGATGTGATTCTTAGCGCTTGAAACCTGGCACAACATCCTACACTGAAAGCAATGTCTGGCCTTGTTGCAGTTAAGTATAACAAGCTTCCTATCATGGATCAACATAATTTTTGATCAACCGATTTTCTCCTGGACTGGACTGAAGTTTTCCAATAGTTGGCATTGGGGTTGCCATAGGTGTTGCACCTCTTAGCTCAAACTTTTCAACCAAATTCCTTGCATATTTTTCTCGGGAAAGAAAAATATTATCCTTTTGTTGTTGTATTTGCAAACCAAGAAAATATGATAATTATCCAACATTACTCATTTCGAATTCTCCACTCATAAGATTTAGGAATTCATCTGGTAGAGATTTTGAGGTGGATCCATAGATGATATCATCTACATAAATTTGAGGTGGATCCATAGATGATATCATCTACATAAATTTGAGCTACAAGAACGTTCTTTCCATTCCACTTGGT
Source organism: Papaver somniferum (assembly GCF_003573695.1). Classification (NCBI taxonomy): domain Eukaryota; kingdom Viridiplantae; phylum Streptophyta; class Magnoliopsida; order Ranunculales; family Papaveraceae; genus Papaver; species Papaver somniferum. The sequence goes on from NC_039364.1 coordinate 125,847,770, forward strand.
GGAAAGTGTCTTATCAGCACCACCTCTAGAGAATCCTTTTGAATTAAAATGGATGTTAACTTATCATACCAAGCTCTCGGACAACTGTTCCAAATTCATCTGATTTGTTCTTAAAAATCCACTTTGTTCACAACATTTATTCCTTCTGGTTTAGGAACTAGTTCCCATACACCTTGCCTTTCAAATTGGTTAAGTTCCTCATGCATTGAGCTTACCCAAGCAGAATCACAGAGAGATTCTTCAACATTTTTTGGTTCTATTAAATAAAGAAAGCAAGTGTAGTGACAGACGTTCTGGAGTTCCCTTCGAGTCATAACTCTAGCATTAGCATCTCCTATGATATCTTCAATGGAGTGTCTTTGATGCACCCACCTAGAAGGTTTGTGAACAATATTTTCAGTATCATTGGGTTGTTCTACAATACTGTCATTGTCATCTTTATCATCAACGTCACTAACCAGAGGAACAATTGCTGGTTCTTCTGTAATCTGTTTTTCTTTACTAACAGTTTCTGAAGGAGGAAGCTCAGCAGCAATGTGATTGTCTTGATGAAAGTCACTAATGTCATCAATAACAACATTAATAGATTCCATCATTACTTTGGTTCTGAGATTATATACTCTAAATGCACGACTATCAGAAGCATACCCAAGAAAAATTCCTTCATCACTTTTGGAATCAAATTTTCCTCTGTGTTCTCAGTCCTTAAGTATATAACATTTGCTTCCGAAAACCCTTAAATAACTCAGATTGGGTTTTCTTCCATACCATAATTCATATGGAGTATTTAGAGTTTTTGTCCTTAGATCAACTCTATTAATAAGATAGCAAGTTGTGAACACAACTTCTCCCCAAAAAGCTGATGGTAAGCTTTTATTGTGAAGCACTACTCTTGTCATTTCTTGAATATTTCTATTCTTTCTTTCAGCCACACCATTTGTATGGGGTGTGATGGGAGCAGAAAATTGATAAGAAATTCCAAGTTGATTGCAGTATCCATATACTTTCGTATCTTTGAATTCTGTACCACGATCGCTCCTAATTTTTTTAGTTTGTGACCTTGTTCATTTTGGATTCTATTTACAATAATCTCAAATTCCTCAAGCGTGTCATTTTTGTGTTTTAGGAAGGAAACCCATGTGAACCATGTATAATCATCTACCTTTACTAAAGCATATTTATTTCCTCCAACAATTGCTTGTTGAATAGGACCAAACAGATCCATATGAATGAGGTCGAGAGGAGCTTGAGTGGCTATGTCTCGAGAAAGTTTATGTGGAATTTTTCCTTGCTTACCTTTTTGACAAGCACCACATACACCTTCTACTTTAGTATTTATTTTGGGAACGCCTCTAACAAGTTAACAATTAATGAGCTTTCCCAGCATTCAATAGTTGATATGACCAAATCGTTCATGCCACAAATGGGTTGACTCTACCTTGGTAAAGTTACAATATAAATTAGAATGTATATCAAGGTGATAACAGTTATTCATACTTCTTCGTCCAAGAAAAATTATTTTTCCAGACTTGTCTTCAATATCACATCCTCCCATATTGAAAATCACTTTATGACCCTTATCACAAATTTGACTGACTGAAAGAAGATTGGCTTTCATTCCTTTGACATAAACTACATCATGAATTTCGGGAATACCTGGAAGTTTAATCGTTCCCTTTTTTGCTAATAAGACAACTGCTTCCATCCCCAAATTACAGATCCTCCCTTGTAGTCCTCAGTCTTTGTGAACCAAGAAAGATCACCTGTCATATTCTACTAAACCCACTATCTAGAAACCATTGGAATGGAGAAGTAGTTTGAGTGTGAATGCTCCTAGGCATTGTTCAACAGTTTTTCCATATTGTTTTGATTCTGGATTAGTATTCCTTGTTAAGTTCTTATATAATCTCTTAACACGTTTAATCAGATTTTTTGCACAACAAATCTTCTGAGTTAAACCATACCAACCCTTTTGAATAAGTTCTTTAGATAGCTTCTTCTTACTCGATTTCAAATGTTGAGATGCTAGTATTGAAGATTTGTTAGACTTCCTTTTATGACGGTCTTCTGTATTCTTGACCAGTCCTCTATCAATCATGATATTACTGATATCTTCAGTATTTGACCAGTTCTCTTCAATTTTTTTCTTTTAACATCTTGACAAGTATCGAATAATGTTTTTCAGAATCTTCTGGAGGAGAGTTTAGTATCTTTGAAACGTTAACTGAATCATCCATTAGATTCAATTCTTACAGGTTGGATCGCACCAAACACAAATTGTTAGATATTTTCGTGTTTGCTTTCCCTGATACCAATTGAAAAGATGAGGGTACCCAAATATATCACAATCTTAAACTTTTCCACCTATAAGTCTTCTTACCGAAAGTGATTGTCTATGGACCGAGTCGAGACAATACAACGAATTGGTATTCACACTTTGTGTGATCGTCTATGGATACGAGATCGAGACAATACAACAATCAAAGTGTGATTACTTGATAATAGGTTCGGACTTAACCAAAATCTATAGGATCACTATCAAGTAATACGGAGTTAACGTTTGTGCAGTTTACTTTAAATTATAATAACAACAATTATAATTGCGGAGAAAAAAAAGTAAATGACAACAAGATTTTGTTAACGAGGAAACCGCAAATGCAGAAAAACCCCGAGACCTAGTCCAAAATTGAATACTCTCAGAATTAAGCCGCTATACAAAATCACGTCAACTTCGTATAGTTGAGACCAACCAACTAAACCTATAGTTCACCTAGTTTCTTCAGTATCCCTGCGCTTCCGACATTCAATAAGTGCACGCACTGGAATAATTCCTTTGGTTCGTATTCCAAACATTAAAGGAACAACAAATCTGTTCGGTAACAACTCTATTCAATCTCAGTGATATGAGTTAGACAAAGACTCTTCTGTTTAATCCAATAAACTCCTTTGTCGGGTTTAGATCAATCTATCCAACAACTACCAAAGTAGCAGAGTTAAGATTATGCAATCAATAATAAGATCCATCAAGATGCTAAATACTGATGCCGATCTACGTAACTAATTAATCAAATCTATCAAAGATAAACCGATTATAGTTGGATCCCAGACGATCAAGTTTTGTGCACACCAAAGATTATGAATCCAAATCAAAAATCTTCTTCGTCTTCAAATCTTCTTAAATATTCAATAAATACCTGCACACCACAACTTGAATCTCTTGTAATCAATCACGCGCAGAACGGAGTCTGTTAACAATGGATTATCACAAGACGTCTTTAGATCTACAAACAGTTCTAAAGATCCCGTCGACACTTCGATCTAGTTTGAGTGAATCTTATACCAGAAGAGAAGATTCTCAAGAATAAACAAACTAGGTGCAATCAAAGTTCAACAACCGTTAGTCAATCAAATCAAATCGAAAAATAATAATACTGCAATTATCTAGTTTCCCACCAACGGTACTTGTAGAGATTCTTGATCCCAAAGAATTCTTTAAACGAGCGGTCGTAAGAGATTTCGCCTAATTAGGGTACTTTCCTCTCCGAATAGACGGCTCCACCAGTACAACACAACAAGGTAGTTTTGCTGGCTCTTAGGATAGTTAGCTCAAAATGCAAACTTGGGTATTTATAGACCAAGGAAGTTTGGACACCAAGGAATTTCCAAAGCCGAAAATATTCTCAAGATATGCAATATATTTTCAAATTCGGTTTTCATAATTCCCAGAAATGTTGTGTCCAATATTAACCGAAATCCTACTAGAAAATCTTCAATTAGTAAATGCACATTACCAATTTTTATTTTCCAGAGATATGCATTTTAATTGCTGGTAATTAAAAGCATATAAAATTAACAACCTTAATTAAAAGATTCTCAACTTATTTCGGTCCGGGATCTCCTTGAGTTATTAAGGAATATCTTTGAACAATAAAAGATAAGAGTTACTGGACATGTTCAAAGTATGTCGACGTCTTATTTCTTTGTAAATCCTCTTTCATATTTACAATCTTGGAACCGATTATACCGCACTTCCAAACAAGTTTAGAACTGGTTCATCTGATTTCCAAAAACTATGTGATTGATCAAATCAACACACTAATCATGGGTTTACGGTTCTACCAAACACAAGGATTGGTTCTACATTAATATGGTTACTGGGACCAGTTACATCAGTTACCAAATTGGTTACATCAATTACCAGGACCGATTACCATATTCTCATGGTATTACTTGTGATCGGTCACAGCAGTTACCAGGATCGGTTACACCAATTACAAGGATCAATTACACATCTTTTGTGATCGGTCACACCAATTACTAGGATCGGTTACACCAATTACTAGGATCGGTCACACCAATTACAAATATCGATCATACCATCTTAGGTGATTACTTAGGATCGATTACACTAATAAAATTCATACCAATACATAAGTCAGGCACTGTGAATAGTTTTACCAAGATACATAATAAATTATGATCGGTTGTACTAATCACACATATTGGTAATCCAAATATATGCAATGAATAACAATGCCAATAAGCCTAGCGATTTCCCTTTCGATTCACAAAACAATTTTATGAATGTACTTCCTTTAAACGAATGTAAATATTATTTCCTAGGACGAAATATTCACCTATACCCATACACATAATCACAGTAGCATTCATATGATTATGTCGATGTCTTATATGCGAAGTTCAAAAGATAAGCGTTATACTTCGTATTGTAATTCCTTAATACTATGTCTACTAGAGTATAATCATTCACAGCTTCACAGTTATGTTTTCAATATAGCACGACTTGAAAGATACTTTTGGAATGAAACAGTTCAAGTCAAAATATTACTAACCTCAAGAGGAAGGATGATGTCGTCGATGTAGCTTGTTACATCTTCACATTCTTCAAGTCTTCGAGTAATACTTGTATGTCTTATTATCCTAATCTTTCTAGACTAACATATACGAAGTTGTCTCTAGTACATAATCAAGCGACTCTTAAATTGAGTTTTGATTCACTAAAATATGACAACCAAACTTGACATACCAACGCTTGGTGGGTTCAACTGAGCTATGCTCTAACACCTTGGATCCTCCCCCTGATGTCGGCATCTCCCCCTGATTACTTTCAAAGTTGTTCAATACAATTCCTTTAGTCATGTACATTTCGAAACTGAATATCGGTAATGACTTAGAAAATAGTCTACCATATCTCCCCCTGATTACTTTCGTTGGAGGAGAATGTTGTTACTTCATAATCAACAACCTTTGGATTGCAGTTCCTTTAGCGTTCATTTTTATGTCTTTGCAGGGATAAAACAAACTCATGTCAATAGTTACTTTTAAGTACATGATTACATTCAATATACCATTCCAATGACGTTGCATTGGCGCGGAGCTATATCTAGCTAACAAGTTCCATGAGGATGTAAAATTTAATCGAGTACATTATTATACCAAGTACAACAATGTGTCTATTGTACTTATATTTGGGAATTTCATCTCCCAACATATCTTCGTCATCTTCCTTTAGACAAAATGGTCATTAACTTACATTTGAACCTCGACTAATCATGGGAGTGCTATCAGTATGCATGTGTTTGTTAAATTACCTGACAACTTTAGACATATGCAAACTGGTGGAATAATATACCACAAGCTCAGTATTCGGTCGATCTTTCCCCAGATTTTTTATCTCAAATTCGGATTTCAAATAGCTTTTAAGGTCTCTTATTGCATCAAAAGTACCTATCATGTCTGTACCATCGACATAGATAGCTACAATTCCAAATCAGGAACTTTCTTGTGAATACGCAAGGAAAAATAACTTACTTGTCTATCCCCTCCAAATCAAATAGCCACTTAAACGGGTATACCACATCCGCATGATTGCTTCTATCTATAAGTGAGCGTTCTATTTAACTGTAAACGCATTATGTGGTTTAGAGTCACTTGATTTAGGTAACCAAAGGCTATCAAGTACTTTTGTAAATATCTTCTATCTCTTTATTCTTTCAGAGATACGTAACAACCACATACATATGCTGCATTTTAAGTCCTTTTGAAATTACCAAGATAACTGAGTAGTAGAACACTATGAAGTTCATTACAAGAGAACAATTCCTGTGCATTGTGGGAAACCTCACGCCACAAGGTGAGTCTTTATACTTTGAGACTTCATTCTTCCCACGGTGCTCTATGACAAATAATCATGTATGTCCCATAGGCTTTACACTTGGTTGGTTAGCACTACCACATCAAATACATGTATATTTGTCAAAGAACCAAGTTCTACCTGGATTGTGTAGGACAAATATGCTCTTTATTGACATTAAAAAATAAGAAGCATCATTCGATTTCATCTTGCTCCATTTCCTTAAGCAAGTGTATATGAATTAATCATCAATATGCTCGTATGATATTTCCATTGACTCGTGCGCATTCTCATAATCCACTTGGGATGTCATTGTTCTCTGGAATCATTAAACTTCGGAGCGTCCGCCAGTTTGATTCATGGACATATTCAGAGATAATCTTATGAGATGAATTCTAATGATATAAATAATTTGTGCCTTCCTCACCTACTTCCTTTCTAGGTGAGGATTGATCGAACCAAGTGGTCTCTCCAATTTCCTTTATGGAGCCATGGACTCAACCACACTTCTACTGAGTGTAGTTGCAACACCTTAGTCTATGGTGTATATCCCTTATTGAGGATTTGTAACCTTGTAGGTAGGTTTGCATTTGGTATGTGTGATCTCGTCACTTTAGCAACATCAATGTACATTCTGAAAATCGATTATTCTTTCACTTCACATTTATATTTGTGGAGTACAAGAATCAATATGAGACACAGTGGGAACACACCACGACAATTCTTGTCGTTCTCTTAGAAAATACTTTTTCTTATCTCCCCTAATGACGAGAAGACTGTCTCATTAAAGTGATAACCCGCAAATCTAGCGGTAAGAGATCTCCTTCCAAAGGTTTTAAAAAAATGGATAATTGTTGAGAGTAAATATCCAACAAAAATTACTTAATTATTTTCTTGACCCATCATAGTACAATGTTGACTCGTAATGGCACATATATAGTGTAGTTGCAGGAAATCCTACACTACACCCCTCACAAGATTTCATTAACATTCAACTCATTTTTGGATTAACAATCCTAATTTTATTGATGAATCTTTGAACAATCTTACAAGAAAAGATAAAGGAATCAAGAATAACCATTGCTCTAAATTTTCTCTCTCCTATTTACTTGCTTCTCACTCAAAAAAGATCTCTCTCTTTCCTTTACAACTGAACGGCTAATTATAGGGAATTACATAGTGGATGACACCTAATTTGTCCTTTATTTTTAGATATGACTTGCGATATTATCGCAACCTTATAAATATCAATTCCACAAAACTTCCTTATTTTCGCAGGACTGTCACACTTTTATCATGATTTGGTTGATATCGTTTACTATATCGTTTCTGAAGTTGTTCTGCGACACTGTCGTGTTGTGTTGTTAATAATTTCGCTGAGACATTATTGCTGCGAGATTCTGATCCTACATCTTGCCTCTTCTCATATCTTCTCTGTGAAGTAGAGAACGATGTGAGAAATGCCGCAGCCATCCATCACTTCATATTCTGCATTTATCACACGTATCCTTTCTCCCATCTGTTTCTTGATACGTCTTCTGTAACCGCTACTTTTCAACCGCTCACATATTTTCGCATTAATTGTGTTTATCTTCTCGAAAATCTCCTCTATATATACTCTTATTACTCTCCCTTTTCTTCTTTTTTACTCTCTTTTTCATCTTCTCTGCAACTTCATCATTTTCTCCGTAAATTCCTCTGTTGTAATTTTTCTTCTATCTTCCTTCTTCAATCTTCTTAATTCTTCGTCCATTCCCATACTCTATATTCAGATATGCCTCCAAGTGGTCAAAAACATGATAAAACCTTAAAGGAAGTTCAAAAAGATCTTGCCGAGAAAGGTTTCACACTTTCTACCATTCCTGGTGGAAGTGCCAAATCATATCTTTCTATCAAACTTTTCTCTGATCAACATTGTGATGATCAATCAATCATAGTTTCGCTGGGTAAAATTCTCGCAGGTCTCCCCATTCCTCTTTATGACCCAGATATTCCTCTGTTCTATGAGATTCTCGCTCACTCGGGATTTTCGCGAGCTGTCTTCCAATTGAGTGGGGATTGCATCCGTCTGATGCTGGAGTTCGCTAACCGTGGTGCTGGTAAAGGATCTCTTTATTCCAAAGAACTTATGGATCCTAAATTCGTAGATCTAGAGATAGTCGCTGAGAAGTATACAGTAGCGAATTTCTTCGAAAATTATGAATTAATATCCATGAAGAAAGAGAATACTCGCTGGGGTATTCGCTTGAAAATGAAGGATGTTATTGCTGAAGATAAAATGCTCATGCATGACATCGATTGGTATTCTGGAATAAATAAAACCCCTCGCCAATCCAAAGATGATAAATGGTGCGTCTTCCCCTTGATGCTGAAAGGACCCTATATTGCTGGTTCTAATGTCATTCCTGCGAATCTCACCGCTTATCGACCCTGGGTATTCTCTTGGCCTGATAAAGTAAAAGAGGTATATTTCTTTAATTTCGCCCACTTTATGTTTCTTTATTTATATTTACTCTTTTGTTCGCTGATTCTTGTGACATTCTACAGATCCAGAAACTGAAAGATAGCTACCGCAGGACTGGTAAAGCCAATACCTTGCTAGCTCTTCGCTCATACACAGATGAGGTAAGAAATATTCTTTTATGATTTTAAACAATATATTGTTGCCTCTGTTTCTTATCTTCATTTGTGTGTGAAGGTTATTGCTGAAGTAGAAGAATCCACCAAGGCTGCGACGGCTGGTGATAAGGGTAAAGATATTCTTCGCAAAGGAAAATCATCTGCATCTCTTCAAAGAAAAGAAAGAGAGGGAATTTTCCTCCTCCTTCAGATGTTCATTTCCCTGATGGTTCTGAAGATGATGAAGACATTAAAGATGATGATGACGACTCTGCTGCGAATAAAGATTATCCACATGAATCCTCTATGGCATAGTTATCTGGTATCTTCTCTGATTCTTGGCAAGGGATGGGAGATAATTTCCTCGCCAGTATATGCAAAGCTCTCGCAACTATTTGTGATACTCCTTTGTTGGATGGTGATAGTTCTCTTCGTGGAGTCTCCAGATCAGTGACTCCTAGCTTCCTAAATTCCCTCAATAGTTTGGTATGCTTTCGTCTTTTTATTTCTTCATTATTGTGACTCAAAATTTCTTTTTATTTTAATTATTTTTTGTATTTTCTTCGCATGATGGAAAAGCTTCTTTCGCTGTTGCCTCAGATTTGGAGAGGAGACGCGAAATTCTTGAAAAGAAGAATCTTCAATTTCGTACGAAGAATGAAGAACTGGAAACTGAAGCTAAAGGTCTTCGTGAGAAGAACGAAAAATTAGAAGATGAAGTTAAAGGTCTTCGCGAGAAGAACAAACAACTGGAAACCGACACTTCTTCACAAAGGAACAAAATTTCTACTCTTCAAAAAGCTAATGATCAGTTCTATGGTATGCAATTTTTCTCCTTTCCTTTCATTCATTCATCATGTTGTCTTATCTTATTTGATTAATCCTTTTTGCAGACATTTATGGTCTTTCTGATGAAGCCATTCTTCTTCATTCATTTCTCGATTCCCTAGATAATGACACTCTTCTTGAACATCTTAATAAATATTTGAATAGTTTCTCTAATGATAAAATTTCATCTCTGCCTTTGAATGAACTTAGATCCAAATTTCGCCTCTTAGAGATTGATCATAGATCTAGTTTAGGTTTAGCCAACCAATTTAAACGTTTTTATCTCAATTCTAAAGAGAAGATCAATGAATTAATAACCAAGATTAGCAAACTTATAGATGATAAAGATCGTATCTCTGATCAAGGTGTTAAGGCTTTGGCGAAATTCCAAGAGACTCTTCTTGAGGTTCAACTTGAACGAGATGAAGCCAATCGTCAAAATGTTGTGCTTAGCGAGAGAGAAAACCAAGTTCGTTCTCGTCTTCTCATAAATAGTGATGATGAGTTCGCTTGGGCTGCGACAATCTTGGATAACGCCAGAAAAGATTTAGGTGTAAATGTTAGTCTCCAAGTTGAGCATACAGCCTTGATTAGAGATATGATTTCTGAGAGAGAAGGTCATTAACTGTTTTCCTTTATTAATCTTTGGATTTTCACGAGTTTTTATCAAGTTACTGATTAATTGTTATATGCTTCGCAGGATCTGAAAGTAGGTATCGCCAAAGAGTTGAGGAACTTGAAGCTGAAAAAGAGGAACTCGCAAAGAATCTTTCTTCTCGCAACGACAAATATTCTAGATTGAAGAATCAAACCAAGATCACTGTTGCGAACTTTAAGAACGACGCTCTGCATTTTCGCAATCAAATTATTCAAATGGTTTGTGATGACCATAGTATTCCTCAATCTGATTATCCTTGTCTCTTGGAGGAGATCCCAAAGAAAATTCCTAGTCTGACCATCTCTGATAGCGAAGCTGATGATGAAGAATCTGATGGTGATGAAGGTTCTGATGGAGATAAAGGTTCTGATGCAGACGAAGAAGAGAACAAGTCTGATGAAGACGATGAAGGATCAACTAAGAAGTAGTCTTTGTTTCTTTCTTTGATATTCTGTAATACTTGTACATTTATTCATTCTTTTTGTATATTTGCGAATTCTTTTGGTTCCCCATATTCCTTAATATATGAGTTTCTTTCATTTCGACCTGCATTCATTAGAACAATTCTTCCTTGTAATACGGTTAATCAACATAATCATTAATTTTTGAATTTTTGCGTAAATCTATCATGTGGAGACAAATAACATTTTCTAATTTCATTCATTCCCATACTTGCCTCTGTTATTTGTATCCAAATGAGAGATCTTGCAGATTTTTCTTATTTTGTGCCTCAACTTTGCAGTTGTTTATGTATAATTTCGCAATCATATGCGAAGTAAATTTTGATTCTTTTCAAAATCCCATTCCTGTGTGGTCTTATTTTTCCTTCCTAGTTAAAGGTCTTATTATGCCACCTCTTGTCATTGCGACAAAATCGCAGGAAGTCCCTGCACTTTCATGCAAAAACCCATTGATCTTGCCTTAAATTTTTTCTTTGTATTATTGCCTCTCCAGGATAGTTGCGACAATATGACAAGCCTAAATTTTCTTGCGAAAATAAAGCCCCATGGCATTGCCGTCTTGCGACGAAATCGCAGGATGTCTTCGCACTTTCATGCGAAAACCCATTGATCTCGTCTTATCTTTCTCTTTAGTATTATTGCCTCTTCAGGATTGTCGCACAAATATGACAAGCCTTAATACCCTTGCGAGTAAAAAGCCTCATGACATTTGCGTCTTAAGATACTTATCAGCTCCCTAATGGAGGGTGCCGCCCTTATCTCCCCCTGGTTGCCCCTTCAAGGAGGCGTACCTCTACCATACAAGGTTGGATCCTCCCATCCGGTCTTAACAACAACTAGTTGTTTTCGCAGCCTCTTATCCCTTTTACCTATAGGGTTTATGGTTACGAGACTGCACCCTAAGTGGGGTTTTCTTCGGGCCGAGTGCAGTATAAGCCAAGACTTGTCAAGAATGGAAAGGTACGCTCCAGACGCCCCTGGAACTCTTGACTCAACCGTGTACCTCGGCGCCTTGGTCAGATTCTGTACTCCTTGGGAGAGTCCTTATTACCTTAGTCGCCCAACCTAAGTCATATGCTTAAGCTGAGAATCCAAGGTGCCTCTCCCGGATGGGCTTTATTGACCCCAAATCTCCATGACTCAGGTTCCGATGGCGGTGTAGCCTTTCCCTGATCCATGCAACAGGTACCCCCTTATATGACGTACTTTAGGTCTTACATTTGCCTCTTTCGAAATTGTATTCGCGAACTAGGGTGTACGCCATAAAGGTTCGCCCTTTTCTCTTTTGTCATTGTTCTATGATTATCTTTTGTAGAATTCATTATCTCTGCGAGATTCTCGCACATCATCACATCGTATTTGCACTTCTCAATCTCTTTTTTATCATTCAGGAAAATATAATTTTTGAAAATTTTCGCAACAAATCAACCATTCATACACATCTTATTTTCTTCTACTTCTTCCTTAGTAGTGGTATGTTCACCATTTCTTATTCTGAGCTAGCATTAGTTTCGCATGATTTCTTCTTCTTTTCGTTCGATTGCATCCACCATCAATCTCTCACTTCTTTGTGTCTCTTTGATTTTGCGTCGCCAACTTTCCTTCTTGTTTGCTCTTCCTTCGCAGGATTCTACCTCAGTTTCATAACATTTCTTTCATTCAACCTAATATCCTTTTATGATTCCTACACCGCTGGGGTGAGGGAATTTGATGCACTGGTGGAAAGTTGAAGCTACACCTAGAATCCCATGTAGCCAAGGTCGACCAATTAATGCATTGTAGGGTGACTCTACGTCAACAACACATAACAGGATTTCAGAAGATATTCCCTTCAATGGAATTCGCATAGTAACCTCCCCTTTAGGCTTGTTGGCAGTACCATTAAAACCATATATCTTATATGTTGATGGTATAAGATCATCATCTCTCCCTCCAATGGTTTTATAAGTATGATAGAATAAGATGTTCACAGAGCTTCTGGTATCGATTAGAATCCTATTAATTTCCCATGAGTCTTCATCTTCATCATCTTCATCTTCTTTCGGTTTTGGATTAATTTCTAATTTTACTACTAATGGATTGTCATGTACTTCTCCACCTTCAGGGACTTCTTCTGCGGTAAAAGAAATAATCTGTTTCTGCCATTCTTCTAGCGGCGAGATTTTCGCAATATTCGTAATTTCTCTTGCATCATTGTCTCTTGCGAACACTCTACTCAAAACATTGTCATGAAAATCTTCAATTGTCTTGTATGAATGTACGATAGAGTGGTAGAATAGATTCTTTGCTTTTGCACCAACTTCTACGAAGAATGTTTCCTTTTCTTTTACCGTGTTTACTCTGTGATACTCTAGTGGTGGTGGCGGAAATGGTTGAGATTGTGGATGCCCTACCAGAAAGTGGTTAGCTTTCCTTGATCTATCATTCTCAGAATAATTCTCTTTATATTTCTGCAATCATTTGTAGTATGTCCATGGAAATGATGATAAGAACATAACTCATGACTTCTGTTGCTTGGAGGTGGTTCAGTTCCCATGTTCCATGGTGTCGCTATTTTCTCCATCAAAATTATAGCTTCCCATATTTTCTCCATGCTTGCAATTAGAGGTGGCATCTTGATCTCCTCCCACATTATCTTGTGGCTTCCCTGTCCTTTATGATAGTTTTGCCTCTGACCTCCATAAGTTTCTCGTGGCTGATCAAGTCTTTGAATCTTGTAATTTCCACCACGATTGTAGAAGTTTCTTTCTCTTTCATACTCCTCTTGATCTCGGCTTACCATAGCCACCAGTTTCTGTTGATTGTTGCCCGTCACCTTTTCTTGTTGTCCTTGCGAAGTGCTTGCCACTGTGTTTATTAGTTTGGGTAATAAGCTTGCATTCGCTGCTTGTGAACTGGTATTCGCAACTGGGTATTATTCCATCTCATTTTGCCTTTCCTCTAGAGCAATATACTCTTCCTGAAGTTCTCGCAGTTCGGTCATTGTGATGGTGTTCTTGACTCTGAAAATTTGGACATATAATAGATTGGTTGCGAACATAGCATTGATAAATGACAAGATAAGATATCTCTCATCCACATGGCCATCCATCTCACTACACATAGTCCTCCACCTTTTGGTCAGATGCTTCAGACTTTCGCCAATCCTTTGTTTTAATCCAAACACATCTTCAATACCAGGTCGCGAAGAATTGTTACTTATATATTCCCCCAAGAATGTGGTCTGCAAATGATTGAAAGATGTTATTGTATTTTTTGGTAGACCTTCGAACCATTTTAACGCCTCTCCTGTTAGACTGGATGCAAAATACTTGAACAATACGGCATCATGATTTTCCCACTGTAACATGCATATCACATAGGCTTTGATGTGTTGAATTGCACAAGTTGTTCCATCAAAGATGTTGGTTAATGCGGGCAAATTGCATTTCGGAGGTATTCCTCCTAGTTGTACTTCTCTTGTAAATGGAGTTTTCGCAGCTTCTTCTATAGCTTCTTCTAATTGTCTTCTGCCTACTTCTCCTCTATTATTTAACATTCCTCTCATTTCTTCCAATTCTTTTAAGATTTTTTCATTTACGCCTAAATTTTGATCCATTGGTCTTTTTAATTTCGCCTCCCTTATTCTGCGTTCATGTCTTTCTTCTCTCGCGAAATTTTGCATTTCTTCTTCATCATTCTCATCTCGTCTTCTCCTGCGATTCTCTTCCTCATATCTATCTTGAATTCGCATATAATGATGTCTCTCATTTTCCCCTCCATGATTTTGTTCATTTCTTATCAATTCCATTCGTTGTCTTTCAGCCCTCCTCTGTACTCTATCATACTCTTCATTGAGATTACCGTTATTCCGATTTTGTGTACGCCTTCTTTCTCGATTGTCTTGATTATTCTGGCGAATCGCTTCCTGTAGCTCTTGTTCTTCCATTTCCGCTCTCAATCTTTCACGTTCGCGAGTTAATGTGCTTGTTCAGCATAGTGTCTTTCAATTTCTTCTTCAATCGTTTGTTGATTTCTTTGAGCTTCTCTCTCATGTAAAATTCTCCTTCCTTCCTCTCGATTCCCTTCGCCATCTTGATTATTTCGTCCCTGACGTTGTCCATTCTCTTGATTTATATCATTTTTCCTATCATCAAAAGTTTCATTTTGTGGAACGTAACGATCATCAGTCCTTTCTCTATCTTCGCGATGTTCTTCATTAGTATTTGGTATTTCTTCTCGAATATTATTTCCAGCATTAACTGTGGGTGAGTTTCGCCTCATCTCTCTTCTAGTCGATCTTGAATATGATCTTGTAATACTTCTCGATCTTCTACTCTGTAATCTCATATTTTCCATCCTCAATTCGTGATTTTGCCTTGTTAGATTTGCACGTTCTTCTGTCTCAGCTCTTCTTTCTTCATGTATTCTTCGTCTCAACATTTCTAATGCTCCAATTTCCTCATATCCATGAATTATTCCTTCATCTGCTTCTTGATTTCTCTACCTGTCTATGGTTGTTGGTTTGCTGCTCTTCTTCTACTTCTTCTGCTGAATTTGATCGCCAAGTGTGTACACTCACTCTATCATAATCTTTTGTTCCATTTTGTACCGGTGTTTGCTGAAATGGCGGTTGAACTTGATTTTCTCCATTATTTCTCCTTCTAGTAGATTCTCCCATTTCACTTCTCTCCCTTCCAGCAAGTCTTTTACTTCTTCTTCTAGCAGTTGTCGGTTGTTCCGATACATTTCTCCTTCTAGCCATTCTTTTAATACTAACAAATTATAAGAGATTATGTAAGTTTTTACACCAATTACTTTCAATTCTAATAAATCACAATATTAATCTTCAACTTTTTCTAGAACAATCTTCAATCTTCAACCCCCTCCATGTTTCTAGCGCCATTATGTAGTTGCAGGAAATCCTACACTACACCCCTCACAAGATTTCATTAACATTCAACTCATTTTTGGATTAACAATCCTAATTTTATTGATGAATCTTTGAACAATCTTACAAGAAAAGATAAAGGAATCAAGAATAACCACTGCTCTAAATTTTCTCTCTCCTATTTACTTGCTTCTCACTCAAAAAAGATCTCTCTCTTTCCTTTACAACTGAACGGCTATTTATAGGGAATTACATAGTGGATGACAGCTAATCTGTCCTTTATTTTCGGATATGACTTGCGACATTATCGCAACCTTATAAATATCAATCTCACAAAACTTCCTTATTTTCGCAGGACCGTCACACTCTCATGATTTGGTTGATGTCGTTTACTATGTCGTTTCTGAAGTTGTTCTGCGACACTGTCGTGTTGTGTTGTTAATAATTTTGTTGAGGCATTATTGCTGCGAGATTCTGATCCTACATATAGTGCAACCAAAAATGCGTAAGAACAGAAATGTCAGGATTAAATCCAGTTACCAACTGGTACGCAGAAAAGGTTGACTAATATTGGGTTCTAAAACGAATTAAGTAAAGATGCGCATTATATTGCATATCCCCAAAGAAATAAAAGGTAGGTTGGTACGCATAACCTATTCCTTAGACACCATCTGTAACCTTTGATGGTAGCCTTTGCGAGATCATTGGGTATAAGATGCTCTATATTGATCCTATTAAACATGTAATATTCATCAAGTCCTTTTGATGTAAATTCTCTAGCATTAGGAAGGGTGGTGAGCCTTTGCACTTTGCATTGTGTAATATGTGCTAGGATTTTTACAAAAATTAAACGCATCGTTTGTTGTGAGTAATAACTGATTCAATGCGTCGAATCATCCACCAGATCCATAAATCACTTGAATGGTCTGCATTCCGCATGGATATATGTTCACTAACAACACTGTATTTCTTTGAAGAATGAGTTATTTACAATTTGCATCTAAGTAAAATAAGATGGTCTCAATCATGTTTTAATAAAGAAAGACTTTATAAGATGAGTGATGTGCTTTCTTACTCAAAGCATAATGGGGATAGGTAGTACAAATCTAGTAACTTTAGAAATCACTGATTGTGACAGATGTCGTAACTTCGTATTATATTAGTTCATTTTCTCGTACACTCAAATGATGTGATGCCCGTGTTAGTACTTCAAAACAGAACATCGTGTCACAACTAATGTGCCTTATGGTTATGTCAAAGTCTTTATGAATCAATCCCAATCAGTTCATTGTTGGGGTTAATATGAATTCAGTAATTCAAGTTCCAGTGATTTACAATTCACTAGGTTGATACATTAATTTTCTAAGGATATGCTTCCTTCCACATTCATAAGAAATAGTTTATAGATGCAATCAACTTCATTCTCATTGTAAGTTTACAAAAAGGTAGGTAATAGTTCATGCATGAATGCCCTTTGTTGTGATTAGCCCTTAGTACATACATAGCTTAGACATTGAGTCTTGAGAGATTTAATAAGTGGTGTGGTCTTATTACGTAACAAAAGTTGGATACAACTCTGAAAAGGCGAGGGTACCCAAATATACCTCAAGCTAAAACTTTTCCTACCTATAAGTCCTTTCTCCGAAAGTGATTGTCTATGGACTGAGTCGAGACAATACAACTAATCGGTTCACACTTTGTGTGATCGTCTATGGATACGAGATCGAGACAATACAACAACGAAGTATGTTTACTTGATACAAAGGTTCGGACTTAACCAAACACAATAGGATTGCTTATCAAGTAAATATGAATAAACGTTTGTGTAATTTACTTTAATTATAATAAAACAATTATAATGCGGAAAATAAAAGTAAATGACACAACAAGATTTTGTTAACGAGGAAACCGCAAATGCAGAAAAATCCCGGGACCTAGTCCAGAATTGAATACTCTTAGGATTAAGCCGCTACACTAAATTACACCTAACTTCGTATAGTTGAGACCAAGTAACTAACCCTATAGTTCACTTAGTTCCGTCTGTATTCCCACGCCTCCGACCTATGAATAAGTCACGTACTTGGAACAATCCCTTTGGTTCGTATTCCAAATAGTAAAGGAACAAGAAATCTGTTTGGTATCACTCTATTCAACCAAGTGATATGAGTCGGACAAAGGCTCTTCCGTTTATCTTAACATAAACTCCTTCGTCGGGTCTAGATCTATCTTATGTTCAATGACCCTAAGGTAATCGTTTAAGATTAAGCCAACAACACCTTTAATCCGAAGAACCGTGTTGATGCCGATCTACTCAATTAATCAATCCAACCTACCACAAGGATAAACCGATTATTAATTGGATCCTCTTTGAAACAAGTATTGTGGACACCAAAGATTATAAAACCCAAGTCAGATCTTCAATATCTTCTTTGTCTTAAAATCTTCTTAAATCTTCAATAAAAACCTGCACACAATCACTTGAATCTCTTGTGATGAATCATGCACAGAACGGAGTCTGTTAACAATGGATTATCACAAGATCGTCTTTAGAACTAAAAACAGTCTAAAGATCCCTGTCGAAACACTGAACTAGTTTGAGTGAATCTTATATCAGAAGAGAAGATTCTCAAGAATAAACAAACTAGGTGCAATCAGATTTCAACCACCGTTAGTCAATCAAATCAATCGAAAACAAAGATAAACCGCAATTATCTAGTTTCCCACCAACGGGTCGCGCTAGAGCTTCTCAATCCAAAAGAAGACTTTAAAACGAGCGGCCGTAAGAGATTTCACCTAATTAGATTACTCTCTTCTCCGATAGGCGGCTACACCAGTAACAAAGACAAAATAGGAATTCTGTTGTTCCGAAGGATTAGTTTGCTAGAAAGGAAAACTTCGTGTATTTATAGACAAGGAAGTTTGGACACCAAGGAATTTCCAAAACCGAAAATATTCTCAAGATATTCATAAATGCACAGATTCGGTTTTCATAATTCCTGGAAATGCTCTGTC
Source organism: Papaver somniferum (assembly GCF_003573695.1). Lineage (NCBI taxonomy): Eukaryota > Viridiplantae > Streptophyta > Magnoliopsida > Ranunculales > Papaveraceae > Papaver > Papaver somniferum. The sequence goes on from NC_039364.1 coordinate 125,866,372, forward strand.
CAAAAAGAACAATCGAAATCTCTTGGAAAATATAATTAGTAAATGCACATTACCAATTCTGTAATTTCCATACAAATGAAATTAATAACCTTAATTAAAAGATTCTTAACTTACTTGTGTTTCGATCCTGGGATTCTCTTCCCTTAGCCGTTAAGGAATATCTTTGAATAAACATTCTCAGCACGTGTTCAAAGTTTGTCGACATCTTAACTTTGTAAGTTCTCTTCCACACTTACAACCTTGAAACCGATTTTCCACACTTCCAAACAAGTTTATAATTGGTTCATCTGACTTTCAAGAACTATGTGATTGATCAAATCAACAACATTCAATCACAATCATGGGTTTAGGGTTCTACCAAAACAAGTTTCGGTTCTACCTCCATGTGAGTACTACGCATAGTCACACTAGCTTCCCAAAAGATTCGGTTGACTAGGTACTAGGATCGGTTCCCCACATATATATGGTATCTAACTTATATGTGTTGCACATGTTCACAAGATCGGTTTCCCTTTCTGCTGTAAACCTTGTTGCACCCCATACAAGGATCGGTTCCCCTTGATGTACTGTACCCCTTACAAGGATAGATTCCCCTTTTCCCATACTAGGATCGGTTCCCCTTTCCCTTACAAGGATCGGTTCCCTTTCCCCAAGGCAGACATAATCCGATCATACCAAGGTGATTACTTAAGATTGGTTTTACTAATAAAAGTTATACCAATAGAAAAGTCAGGCCTTTGTGAATAGTTCTGCCAAAAACACAACAAGTTGTGAGAGGTTCTACTTTATCACACATATTGGTCGTTCATAAGATATGAAATGAATAACAAAACCAATAACACCTGACAATTTCCTTTTCGGTACACAAAACGAGTTTATGAACTTACTTCCTTAGAACACATGTAAACATTGTTCCCTAGGATGAAATCCTCACCTCATACCCATACATAATCACAATAGCATTCAAATGATTATGGCGATGTCTTATCTACAAAGTTTAATGGTTAAGCAATAAACCTCGTATTGTATTCCTTAATACTATGTCTATCTAGAGTTCAAATATGCTTCGCAGTTATTTTTTCAATATGCACGACTTGAAAGATACGTTAGGGAATGAAACAGTTCAAGTCAAATATCACTAACCTGAAGTGGAAGGATGATTGTTGTCGTTGTAGCTCCTTGCTTCTTCACATCTTCAAGTCTTCGCAATACTTGTAATGTCTCATATCCTAATACTTTCAAGCTAACCTATACGAAGTTTAACTCTAGTACATAATCAAGCGACTCCTAACATGAGTTTTGATTCACTAAAATATGACAACCAAAATTGACATACCAACGCTTGGTGGGTTCAACCGAGCCATGCTCTAACAATCTCCCCCTTTGTCAATTTTAGTGAAAAAACTCTTACATCATATGGATAAACAAATTACAGTAATTCATTACAATCCGCTTGATTCCCGATTCAACAGCACAGTGAAACTGCTTACATTCAATCCTTGAAAATGTCGATGTTGACATTATAATAACAAATAAAATACTCCCTCTAAGGAAGATAGGTAGATATTCAATCCACACGTCTTTGTTATACCAATCTATATGACATGTTACTCCCCCTTAGTCTGTGCTTTCACTCTTTCGTTAGATAAAACATTCAAGTACCAATGTTCTTTTCCTTAGTGATACCAATTAATATAAAATCAATGCCAGTATCACTTGTTTACTCCATATATTTCTCCCCCTTTTTGTCACAAAAATGACAAAGAAAAGAAAAAAATAAAGAACAACACGAAAAGAATCTTACAAATCTCAGAATAGACTTGCAAACCTTTAGAGTTAGGCACGAGGGTTCCACACATCATGTTCTGATAACCAATATCAAAACCGAAACTACAAGTAGTCTTATTTTGATATGTTACCAAGGAAACAATTGCCCGAAACAATTTTTTCCATTTAGTTTAGCAAACCAAAAAACGACTAATCACATTAGTTCCTTTGCTAAAACGATTGTTCAAAAACAACCGCTTAATTCCACAAGACCAAAATAAATAATAAACTCCATTTTTCTCATCAGGTTCTAATTATCCATAAACTTAGACCTTTCAATTTTAAACAAACCAAATACTAGGTTAGTTAACTAACATTTTTTTTTTTAGGCATTCGATTAGACTTGAATAACCGAAACCTCACTTTGATAAGACAAACTAAGATCAAAATTAACTTAGTTTCTTATCCGGAATCGAATTGGACTAAACAACTCATTACGTACACATATTATTTCTTTAAGCCATAAATAATTCATACAAACCAAAATAAATCAACTTGCATAATTATTCACCTCAACCGGAAGCAATTGAAACAATAATAGACATTATAAGCACCACAATTGCACCGTAATTTTGTAAGCCTAAATGATTGATACCATACAAAAGCAAGATAACAATAGTTTTTCTTAACCGGAACCAATTGAATCACACACACATCAATTGTACCAAAATTTTGTAAGCCTAAACGATTGATATCACACAATAACGCAAGATAACAATAGTTTTTCTTAACAGGAACCAATTGAAACACACATCCACACACACATCATGGAATAAATATCAATTGAACCTAAATTTCGTTAAGCAAAAGCAACAATATATATAATATAAACTCAGGCTTTTCTTAAACAGGAAAACAATTAAGTAACAAGATTGTTACCTCAAATTTTGCATCCACTTCTCCAATATGATTGCATCTTCGTCCAGGGAGAATTGATATCGAAATATCACCACGTTGTCATCCTTATGCGTGAACAAAAGAATAACAACATACCTCAACCTTTACCAGAGAAAGGTTGAAAACCTGTTTTAACAATTGCAAACAAAAGTTGAAAACCGTCGAAACACATATGCTTTTATGCTAAACCAAAACCGATTCAACATATTGCGACTTTTTCACATATTGTTTCTATTAGAACCCCTCATAATCCTTTGATAAAGCCTACCTACTAGGTATAGAACTTAATCCCGCTAAATCAAAAAGTCACCCAAACCATGAGGGTTCACAATATTATGGGATCGAATATTAAGGTCAGAAAACCTAAATCAAACATCCCATAAATTGAATATTCAAAGCAAAGATATAAATATTCATTCATATGAATTTTCTTCTAGGAATCGGTCATACCACAAAAGCAAGAGCTACACATATATGATCAATAGATATCAACATCATTAACTCAAAATTACTGTTTCTACCAAAAGCTCAAATATAGATAGAAAAGGTATGAGTATAGAATAAAATAAATCTCCCTATAGATGTTAATTAGTCATATAATAATCGAGAGATCATGTGCTCAGTTTTCTCATGTGCTTCCTCACATTTCAAAAGATTGAGCACCAAGGTGGGCATGCACATATCAACACAACTAGGTTGTGTTGAGTTGATCCTTGTCTTGTTCGTCACGAGTGACTAAGACAGAATCATCATTCTTGACCTCTTGCTTGGTTTGTTTTCTCTTGTTTTTATTTTTTGACTTGTGATGAAGAGTGTCATTATCACAACCTTTACTAGTACAAGAGATTTCAGACATAATGTCTTTCTTTAGTCTTTCAAGAAGACTCTTGTAATTATTGTCACCAACAATTGACAGCTGAGAGTCATTCTTGTGACTAACTTTTGGTCCCTTTTTGGCTATGGAGGACTTCGGGACCCATTTAGTGTTGGGTTTCGCAGGAGCAGCTTTCTCCTTTATTTCATTAGGATCATTGTCTTTTTGAATATTTTGCGAAACACCCTTTCTCCAATTTGGAACATCAGATCTTGTCTTTGCATTTAAAAAGTCATCTCTCTTTCTATAATTGGGTCTTTTATGGGATGACCTTGTCGAGTGATATGCAAAATTTGAACTATCATTATAATAATTCTTTTGCCTAAACTTAGGACAATAACGATCTGAGTTCTTATGAGGGGCAAACTTAGCCAATTCATTTGATACAAAAGAAAGAGCATCTTGCATCTTACAAACCTTGCATCCCCATTGCAAGTGTCCTTTATTACCACAATAATAACACTGCTAGTATAAATATACGAAGTATGAGTTCTAATGTTACCTTTTTGTGGATCCTCTTGCATTGGAGCTCGACGAGTCTTCTTCTTCTTCTTATCCTTGTTCAACGTTGTTTCTTTCTTGACATTTGCAGAAGTGCCTTCTTTGATTACTGCTGGTTGAACACTATTCTTAGACTTGACAGACTTTTCTTCTTCACAAGAAATATGAGCATCTTTGTCATCAGTGGAGCCTCTGATTGAGAAGAATTTTTAGCTTTAACAAATTTTACCTCTTTGTTAATATTTGAAGCATCTATTCCCTTATAGCCCAATCCTCGTGTATCACGATGATTTCTACTTGCTTCTAACATTGAGGTTAACTTGTTTGAGCTTTCATTGGATTTTTTCAGTTCCAAATTTCTTCTTCCAACATCTTGATTTTATCAAGAGCACTAGCTAGATCAGCCTCAAGACGTTTTTCTCGTAAGAGATATACACCTTCTTTCTCTTCAAAACTCTTTTGTTGAGAGTTAATTCTTGCATCAGATTCAACAAGTTTCTCTTCCAACAAATGAATTTTTTCAAGAGCAGCATCACACTCTTTCTCTAAAAATTTTGTTTGAGAGAGACTAGCACTGACTTTTTCTTCAAGACCCTGTACTTGTCGAGAATTAAACATTGCTTCCGATTCAGCACGTATCTTTTCCGACAAAAACAGTTCTCTTCGAAGATTTTCACATTCTAATTTCTTAGAGTTTAGATCGTTTGTACGATCTTTAAGAAGATCACGGGTTTGGTAACCAATATAATATCCTTGAAAAACCTTCTTCAATTTCTTGTTCACACGACAAAGAGGAGTCATAAAACCAAGAAAATCCGAAGTTCTCAGCTTTTCATTTTTCAAAGGTTCCAGCAGTTTAGAGTATTCTGAGATATCCTATTATACTTCTTTTTCAAAATCTGAGTCATCATCATCGGAAATTTCATCTAACCCTTCTTGTAGACGTATTTTCCAGTCGTCATCGGTTTCTACATTATTAACAAGATTAACTTGTCTCGTAGAATCTTTAGAGATGATTTTTTTCAGATATTGAATCGTAGATGCCATCATCAAGTGTTAATTCATAACTCTTGATGTCTTGCTTTACGTTAACTGAATCATTCATTAGATTCAATTCTTATAGGTTGGATCGCACTAAACACATATTGTCAGATCTTTTCGTGTTTGCCTGCTCTGATACCAATTGAAAAGGAGAGGGTACCCAAATATACCCCAAGCTAAAACTTTTCCTACCTATAAGTCCTTTCTCCGAAAGTGTTTGATTATGGACTGAGTCGAGACAATACAACTAATCGGTTCACACTTCGTGTGATCGTCTAAGGATACGAGATCGAGACAATACAACAACGAAGTATGTTTACTTGATACAAAGGTTCAGACTTAACCAAACACAATAGGATTGCATATCATTTACTTTAATTATAATAAAACAATTATAATGCGAAAAATAAAAGTAAATGACACAACAAGATTTTGTTAACGAGGAAACCGCAAATGCAGAAAAACCCCGGGACCTAGTCCAGAATTGAATACTCTTAGGATTAAGCCGCTACACAAAATTACACCTAACTTCGTATAGTTGAGACCAAGTAACTAACCCTATAGTTCACTTAGTTCCGTCTGTATTCCCACGCCTCCGACCTATGAATAAGTCACGTACTTGGAACAATCCCTTTGGTTTGTATTCCAAACAGTAAAGGAACAAGAAATCTGTTTGGTATCAACTCTATTCAACCAAGTGATATGAGTCGGACAAAGGCTCTTCCGTTTATCTTAACATAAACTCCTTCGTCGGGTCTAGATCTATCTTATGTTCAATCAGCCTAAGGTAATCGTTTAAGATTAAGCCAACAACACCTTTAATCCGAAGAACCGTGTTGATGTCGATCTACTCAATTAATCAATCCAATCTACCACAAGGATAAACCGATTATTAATTGGATCCTCTTTTACCGAAACAAGTATTGTGCACACCAAAGATTATAAAACCCAAGTCATATATTCAATATCTTCTTTGTCTTCAAATCTTCTTAAATCTTCAATAAAAACCTGCACATAATCACTTGAATCTCTTGTGATCAATCACGCACAGAATGGAGTCTGTTAACAATGGATTGTCACAAGATCGTCTTTAGAACTAACAACATTCTAAAGATCCCTGTCGAAACTCTGAACTAGTTTGAGTGAATCTTATATCAGAAGAGAAGATTCTCAATAATAAACAAACTAGGTGCCATCAGATTTCAACCACCGTTAGTCAATCAAATCAATCGAAAACAAAGATAAACCGCAATTATCTAGTTTCCCACCAACGGGTCGCGCTAGAGCTTCTCAGTCCCAAAGAAGACTTTAAAAAGACCGACCGTAAAAGATTTCACCTAATTAGATTACTCTCATCTCCGATAGGCGGCTACACCAGTAACAAAGACAAAAGAGGAAGTTTGTTGTTACGAAGGATTAGTTTGCTAGAAAGGCAAACTTCGTGTATTTATAGACAAGGAAGTTTGGACACCAAGGAATTTCCAAAACCGAAAATATTCTCAAGATATTCATAAATGTACAGATTCGGTTTTCATAATTCCTGGAAATGTTCTGTCCAAAAATAACAATCTAAATCTCTTGGAAAATATAATTAGTAAATGCACATTACCAATTCTGTAATTTCCATACAAATGAAATTAATAATCTTAATTAAAAGATTCTTAACTTATTTGTGTTTCGATCCTAGGATTCTCTTCCCTTAGTCGTTAAGGAATATCTTTGAATAAACATTCTCAGCACGTGTTCAAAGTTTGTCGACATCTTAACTTTGTAAGTTCTCTTCCACACTTACAACCTTGAAACCGATTTGCCACACTTCCAAACAAGTTTAGAATTGGTTCATCTGACTTTCAAGAACTATGTGATTGATCAAACCAACATTCAATCACAATCATGGGTTTACGGTTCTACCAAAACAAGTTTCGGTTCTACCTACATGTGAGTACTACGCATAGTCACGCTAGCTTCCCAAAAGATTCGGTTGACTAGGTACTAGGATCGGTTCCCCACATATATATGGTATCTAACTTATATGTGTTGCACATGTTCACAGGATCGGTTCCCCTTTCTGCTGTAAACCTTGTTGCACCCCATACAAGGATCGGTTCCCCTTGATGTATTGTACCTCTTACAAGGATCGGTTCCCCCTTTCCCTTACAAGGATCGGTTCCCTTTCCCCAAGGCAGACATAATCCGATCATACCAAGGTGATTACTTAAGATTGGTTTTATTAATAAAAGTTATACCAATACAAAAGTCAGTCCTTTGTGAATAGTTCTACCAAAAACACAACAAGTTATGAGAGGTTCTACTTTATCACACATATTGGTTGTTCATAAGATATGCAATGAATAACAAAACCAATAACACCTGGCAATTTCCTTTTCGGTTCACAAAACGAGTTTATGAACTTACTTCCTTAGAACACATGTAAACATTGTTCCCAAGGATGAAATCCTCACCTCATACCCATACATAATCACAATAGCATTCAAATGATTATGGCGATGTCATATCTACAAAGTTTAATGGTTAAGCAATAAACCTCGTATTGTATTCCTTAATACTATGTCTATCTAGAGTTCAAATATGCTTCGTAGTTATGTTTTCAATATGAACGACTTGAAAGATATGTTAGGGAATGAAACAGTTCAATTCAAATATCACTAACCTCATGTGGAAGGATGATTGTTGTCGTTGTAGCTCCTTGCTTCTTCACATCTTCAAGTCTTCGCAATACTTGTAATGTCTCATATCCTAATACTTTCAAGCTAACCTATACGAAGTTTAACTCTAGTACATAATCAAGCGACTCTTAACATGAGTTTTGATTCACTAAAATATGACAACCAAACTTGACATACCAGCGCTTGGTGGGTTCAACCGAGCCATGCTTTAACAAACTCAATTACTTTAGAGCGAATATATGTTACCTTTCATCCAGATAAATCTCAAGTGCTTTAGAGAATTTATGTCTCGTGGTTTCATTCCACAAGTACAGACATTGGATCTAGTTCAACTGAATAAGATAGTCAATTGGCCAGGCAAAGTTCTTGTTGCCATTAAAGTTGATGTGAAATTGGTTGCTACTATGATACCCACATTACATTGTATATATCAACACCTATGACCAGGTGCATTTCCAACTCTTTTATGATGGGAGCTAGAATTACATTTTAGCTGATCCCATGTTCGGTTGATACTTGTGTGTTGGTGTTATTACTATCAAAGATAAAAGTACATTTTTGTCTCATGATACATATGTCCCTCTGCACATATTTCACTATGCCAGTAAGTGGATTACATCTCACGGAACATTCAAATATGGGAAAAATATCAAGTATCCAAAAATGGTGCTCAACTACTTCTAAGCCCCAAATGAATACATTAAACTTGAGTTGGTACAACCAATTAAACAAAGAATAAACATCATTCAACTATAACCAAAATATCATATTCAAGAGAACAAAATAACAATAAAACCAAAATTCTTAATGGGACCTGCTCTTCCTTCTCCTATTTTCCGCGATCAGAACAGGATCCTTCTCCTCTTTTCCCCGAGAATTCCAGTCGACGGAATATTGTGACAAAATCAATCCCCACCCATGAGAAAACGAGAATCATCATGAGGGGTTTTGTGAAAAAATTGGATATTATAGCAGAATCAGCTACATACCGAAAGTAAATATCAACACCACTACTATTTAGAGATTAAGAATGGTACATGTATTCGACCTCGTGTGTTACTAATATACATCGTTTGATTTGATCAACATTCACAACGAACAACATTTATATACGGGGAGCAAACAGTTAACTACTAATGCAGGCTTAGTTTTTTTTTTTTTTTTGATTTTTTTAACAGAAAAATGCTCATCATTATTGAAATAGTGATATGAATTTAAGTAACACCCGATGCCAATGTTCATACTCGAGAGCAATCAAAAATTTTAAGACAAATGCCAAATGAGATTCAGAGAGATAATAAGTACTTATCTTCGTAGAATAGGTCCTAGGTGTATTTTTCTTCTTAGCTCTTTTGCCTTAGAGTCAGGCTGGTGGTCTTACGCAAGTGGAAAGCTCTGATGGTGTCATCGCCAATTGAGCCAGTAGCGGTTATGGATAAATGGTTCAGGTGCTGAGGTCCTGTTAGAAGAGAGGTAGCTTTGGTGCAGTCAAGTGGTGAAGCTGACAGCGGATAAAACTGGCGCTAGGAGGCTGTGGAGTTCAGGCAAGCTCTTTTGCAAAATTTCATCAAACACTTAGCAAGCCTTAAACTGATAACTGAGATATGGATCGCTGGTATCCTTCTGACCCCTCATATACATCTCCTTCCTTGCAAATCAATCTCGTCCATTCGTCCCTGTTTCCCACGACAGTAAATCCATTTCTTCCCTAACTCTACTCGGCAAAGCAAAGCAATTTTGTACAGATCCTTTACCATTTCAGATTGATATTGCTTTCTTTTCTTCAGTCCCAACAAAAACTCCAATACTGGTTGTGGCAACGATCTGTACAGCTACTGACGTAGTAAGGTTTCATCCAAGAGACCTTCCTTACCTACTCCGGAGACAGGGAGCCAAATTTTCTTAATTAATTAGTTATAATTCATCATTGAATACCTTATTACTTCGTCTCAGCGAAGAACTAAAAAAAACAATTTCGAGTTAAGACTATTAAAAACATTCAAACATAGATGTATGTGTAGATCAGATGAAAGAAAACCAATAATAAATCAAATTCAATATGATTTAATGGGTAATAATGATCATGGTGCAGTGATAATAAATCAAAAGCTTGGTTAAGAATCGAGAGGCTGATTGAATTTCCGTTTTAAACCCCAAAATTTTGGTAAACTTCTAAAATGAAACTAAAAAAAAACAAAGGAAAATGGGTCATTTGTCCAAAAATATTTAAAAAATGGTTCAAATGGAAGAGTAAAAATTAGTATGGGTGAAATGGACAAAAAAAAATAGCAAGGATGAAACTGGATTCATCGCGGCTTAAACTTAAAAAATATAAGGATGAAACTGGATGCATCCTGATATAAATTAAAAATAAGAAAAAATATTTGAAAATGGGTAGGATGAAACTGGTTACATCCTGGCTATTTTTATATTTTTGTCCATTTGAACAATATCTTTTTAATTTTTGTCCATTTGAACAATATCTTTTTAATTTTTGTCCATTTAAACAGTATCAAAATGTACAAGTCTTTTTCACCCAGGAATTCTTGATTTTGGTCTTTTTAACCAATTTTGTGAAAAAACAACAAGGCAAACACAAATATGGATTTCAATTACAGACCAGATGAAGGGTTCGCTTATAAATCGAAGCTATAGACAGGTTAGGGGATCGAAATAAACTTATCTTTGTTGTATCAGGTTAACTGATCGGACATGGTGCCTTGGAAGTTGATGACAGTTGATTTGATGATAACGATTTCAAACGTTGATTCCCATGATTCCAACGAATCCAAAACAATCCTTCAGGGATTTGATAGCAACCAAAAAAAATAAAATCCATTGTTGCGGGGTTAGAGCTCGTGCTTGATAACGTTTTGCAGTGGATAATAGGGAAAGATAAAGAGACAAAGAGAGAAGGGTTTTTCCATTAATCAGAGTTAGTATGTGTTACATAGATATAGTCCTTTATATACAATAGGAATAAAACCCTAGCTATTGGGCCGCACATCCATGGGATAACGCCCTACAACAGTCAAGAATAATGATGAGCATAGTTAAAGCAAAAAGCTTCAACTCGTAGTTCGAGAAATAGATAAGTGAGATAAACTCAGCTCAAAATATCAAATGTGTATAATGCAAAAGTCTATATAGCTATACGACTTAGTCTCATTAGGAGATAGAATAGAATAGACTTCTGAGTGATAGATAAGTTTTAGTCTCCACATACCTTTTGTTGATGAGGTTCCTCCAAGCTCTCCTCAGTAGATCTTCGTCTTCAATCGATGAACGCCGTGAAGTCTAAAGCTCAACTACACATTCTATCCTAATCCGAGACATAGCTATAAGTAGACTAGAAATTAAGACTATAGTTTTGATCAACTAAACTTGACAAACAAGCTTGAGATAGCAACGCTTGCGAGTTCGATCGAGAAGTGCTCTAACAATCTCCCCCTTTGTCAATTTTAGTGACAAAACTATCAATACATATGGATTACAAAATAAATAAATTTTGTAGATTCTCATCCATCATGCTTGATTTCCTTGGCTCTTCAACATTCCTTGAATTCTTCGCTACTCCAAGTACTCCAGCGATTCTGAACGTGTTTAACTCAGCATCATTGTTGTTGAAGACCCGTAGCCATAACAATAAGAAAATAGTTGTTCTCAATCATCGTTATACAATGTCATAGTATTATTACACAACATCAAAGTCCAATTGCATCACAACTTTGACAATAATACTACGGTGATATGTATTACTCCCCCTTAGTCAATACTTCATCACACAATGAAAACCACTCCCCCTTACATAATGATCCGTAAACCATATGTATATAGTGTGAACTACCAAATGAATGTCCCCCTTTTTGTCAATATAAATTGGCAAAGGTACGAAAACTACGGGATCATAATGAAATTCTCAAAGAGATAATTCATGACTAAAAGAGAACATATCAACTTTGTTTCTATAATTTCACATAGTCGACACTTAGTGTATTCATCAAGGAGTTTATAAAGATACAAGATAACTCCTACAATATTCCACTGCTGCATTCCCCACAAAGATTTGGCAATTAAGCACAAGTTCAATTAAGAACTCTCCCCATAATATGTCATTCCCGAAAGAACAATAAGAGCGACCTTACTTTTACAAGAAAATAAGGACTTCTTTGGACATTAACAAATCACATGGATTTGTATCCGGTAAACTCGAATAAATTAACCACAAGAAGACCTTATTGATTAATTTAATCAGAAACGCTGAACATAAGAAAACTTATGGAGCCATACAGTACTTTCACATAAAAGTGCATCAGGGAAAGATTAATACTGCGGGATATTCAAAAGTTCATTCTATTTTTTATCAATATTTTCATAAAGAGACAATAGACTTAACTTTTTAATAAATTCGGCTATACTTCTTATGGAGTTAACACATTTAGCAATTTAATTGAAAGATAAAATCATTCAAGGCTAAAATGCCATTAAAGTTATTACAACCATTAAAGATATCGGTTTTAATAAGTTCGACATAAGAAGTTCAACAGAAACATCATAAAAGAACATAATAAAACACAAACATAAAAACCTATTATTCCAAGTTGGCATAAAATTCCTTAGTAATTTCATCAAATGGTTCAACCAGTTCTGGATAATCTTGCACAACATAATCCACTTGCTCTTACAACAGATCAACCTGTTGTTGAAGAAGGATAACATCAGGATTTGATGGTGCTAAGGTTCTGACTGGAGTTATGCGCATATTTTTGATGCTTGCCATGGTTAAGGCTTTTGGTCCTCTAAGGTTGGTCCCAAAAGAAACAATCTTATACTGACTACAAATTCTTAAAATAAGACAAGGAAATCCTAGAGTCTTCTTCGAAGCTTGTCTCACACTTATTATCTGACGAATAATAAGCCCACAGAAATCGATATCTCTCTCTTGTACAATATAGTAAACCAGTTCAGCAAAAGATCTACTCCATAGCTGCTTGTCAATTGTACTAGACATCAAATTTTCCACAACCAATTTTCCAGCAGCCTTAAGGAACAATTCAGCATTATAAACATCAATCTTACCATCTCTCAGGTTACATCCTTTCGAAGAAGAAAGTTTGCAAGATCATTTGGAGAAGGTCTCAAGTTTTCAGGTTGCGGAACTTGGAAATTACCAATCCGGGACAAATTCAAGAGACTAGCAATGATTTCACGATTCATAAGAATGACTTCATTTTTGACTATGGTTTTGAAGGTGCAGTTAACTACATCCGGGTCATGCAAGCATGAAACTAAGCTGTCATTTCTAATATGTGTTGTTCCCATAGTTGATGAATTATGCCCCACACATTATTTTTGAAAAATTCAGGAAGATGTTTTACCCTAAGTTTTGATGCATCATAATATCTCTCCATAATAGGGGTTTTGATATATTCCTTATAAAGCTCGAGAGCCTCCCTGTTGAAGAACCTAGTTTGCATGCTTAGATCAAAATAAGTATCTTCACGATTTTGAGCACTTGAAATCTCACCACGACTTGGTCTCTTCTTAAATGTTGTTGAATATTGAAGGAAAGCTTAAAGTGATGATGAAAAACTTACCGGGTACTCGAAATGCTATCAATGGTGAAGCTCCGGAACTGGAAGAGAAGAAGAAACAAAGATTAACCCCGTTGAGTAGTTTTTTGTTGTGAATCCAAAGGTACCAAGAACACTCAAAACGGTTGAGGGATGAGGTTTTGGAGATTAAGAGCTTGCAAACTCTTGAGTTTTATTTCATAGAGTTCTCGAACAAGAGAAGATGGAGAACAAAACAAGAGAAAAATTTCCCTTTATATGTGCAACCGTCCAAACAATTCCCGAACCGGTATTACTAGTCCAGGTTGTTAGAGCATAGCTCGGTTGAACCCACCAAGCATTGGTATGTCAAGTTTAGTTGTCATATTTTAGTGAGTCAAAAAACATCTAAAAGTCGCTTGATTATGTACTAGAGACAACTTCGTTTAGGTTAGACTAGAAAGTCTAGGAATGTTGAGACATACAAGTATTACTCAAAGACCTGAAGAACGTGAAGAAGTAACGAGCTACAACGACGACATCATCCTTCCTCTTGAGGTTAGTAATATTGACTTGAACTGTTTCATTCCTAACGTATCTTTCAAGTCGTTCTATATTGAAAACATAATTGCGAAGCTGTGTATGGATATATTACTCTAGTAGTGAGACATGATCACATGATCATAGTATTAGAGAATTATACTACGAAGTATAACGCTTATCTTTTGAACTTCGTAGATATGACATCAACATAATCTTATGAAATCTGTTATGATTATGTGTATGGGTAAAGGTGAAGACTTCATCCCAGGACAAAATATTTTACATTTGTTTAAAGGAAGTACATTCATGAACTTGTTTTATGAATCGAAGGGGAAATCGCTAGGCTTATTGGTACGGTTATTAATTGCAAATCTTTGGATTACCAATATGTGTGAGGTGCTAGAACCGATCGTAAATTTGTTATGTATCTTGGTACAACTAATCACAATGCCTGACTTATGATTTGGTATGACTAGTTTTGATTAATTCGTGTAAACAACCCTAAGTAATCACCTGAGATGGTATGATCGATATTGGTAATTGGTGTGACCGATCCTAGTAATTGGTGTAACCGATCCTAGTGACCGGTGTGATCGATCACAAGCAATACCATGTGTATATGGTAACTGGTCCTGGTAATTGATGTAACCGATCCTGGTAACTGATGTAACCGGTCCTGATAACTTGTGTGGCCGATCACAAGTGCTCCATATTAGGGTATAACTGATCTCAGTGATTGGTAGAACCGATTAAACCCATGGATGTGATTTGATACTTGATCAATCACATAGTTATCTTGGAATACATATGAACCAATTCTAAACTTGTATGGAAGTGTGGTATAATCGATTCCGAGATTGTAAGTATGAAAGAGGATTTACAAAGAAGAGATGTCAACATTCTTTGAACACGTATAGTAACTCTTATCTTTTATTGTTCAAGGATGTTCCTTAGTACTCAAGGAGATCATGTTCCGAAATAAATTAAGAATCTTTTAATTAAGGTTATTAGTTTTATATGCTTTAATTACCAGCAATTTAATGCATATCTCTATAGAATAAAAATTAGTAATGTGCATTTTCTAATTGGAGATTTTTTATTGAGAGATTTCGAGAAATCTTGGACAAAGCATTTACTGGGATTATGAAAACCGAATGAGCATTTATTGCATATCTTGAGAATACTTTCGGTTTTGGAAATTCCTTGGTGTCCAAACATCCTTGGTGTATAAATACCTAAGTTTGCATTTCTAGCAAACTATCCTAAGAGCCAGGCATAATTCATCTTTTTGTTGTTTCTGGTGGAGCCGTCTAATCGGAGAGGAAAGTACCATAATTAGGCGAAATCTCTTACGACCACTCGTTTAAATACTTCTGTGGGATCAAGAATCTCTACGAGTACCGTTGGTGGGAAACTAGATAATTACAGTGTTATTAGTTTTTGATTGATTTGATTGACTATGGTTGTTGAAACTTTGATTGCACCTAGTTTGTTTATTCTTGAGAATCTTCTCTTATGATATAAGATTCACTCAAACTAGATCGAAGTATCGAGGGGATATTTAGAACTGTTTGTAGATCTAAAGACATCTTGTGATAATCCATTGTTAACAGACTCCGTTCTGTGCGTGATTGATCACAAGAGATTCAAGTGGTGTTGTGCAGGTTTAATTGAATATTAAAGAAGATTTGAAGGCGAAGAAGATTTCTTATTGGTTTCTAATATCTGAAAAGGAGAGGGTACCCAAATATACCTCAAGCTAAAACTTTTCCTACCTATAAGTCCTTTCTCTGAAAGTGATTGTCTATGGACTGAGTCGAGACAATACAACTAATCGGTTCACACTTCGTGTGATCGTCTATGGATACGAGATCGAGACAATACAACAACGAAGTATGTTTACTTGATACAAAGGTTCAGACTTAACCAAACACAATAGGATTGTTTATCAAGTAAATAGAAATTAACGTTTGTGTATTTTACTTTAATTATAATAAAACAATTATAATGCGGAAAATAAAAGAAAATGACACAGCAAGATTTTGTTAACGAGGAAACCGCAAATGCAGAAAAATCCCGGGACCTAGTCCAGAATTGAATACTCTCAGGATTAAGCCGCTACACAAAATTACACCTAACTTCGTATAGTTGAGACCAAGTAACTAACCCCATAGTTCACTTAGTTCCATATGTATTCCCACGCCTCCGACCTATGAATAAGTCACGTACTTGGAACAATCCCTTTGGTTCGTATTCCAAACAGTAAAGGAATATCAACTCTATTCAACCAAGTGATATGAGTCGGACAAAGGCTCTTCCGTTTATCTCAACATAAACTCCTTTGTCGGGTCTAGGTATATCTTATGTTTAATCACCCTAAGGTAATAGTTTAAGATTAAGCCAACAACACCTTTAATCCGAAGAACCGTGTTGATGCCGATATACTCAATTAATCAATCCAATCTACCACGAGGATAAACCGATTATTAATTGGATCCTCTTTTACCGAAACAAGTATTGTGCACACCAAAGATTATAAAACCCAAGTCAGATATTTAATATCTTCTTTGTCTTTAAATCTTCTTAAATCTTCAATAAAAACCTGCACACAATCACTTGAATCTCTTGTGATCAATCACGCACAGAACGGATTTTTAACGATGGATTATCACAAGATCGTCTTTAGAACTAACAACAATCTAAAGATCCCTGTCGAAACTCTGAACTAGTTTGAGTGAATCTTATATCAGAAGAGAATATTCTCAAGAATAAACAAACTAGGTGCAATCAGATTTCAACCACCGTTAGTCAATCAAATTAATCGAAAACAAAGATAAACCGCAATTATCTAGTTTCCCACCAACGAGTCGCGCTAGAGCTTCTCAATCCCAAAGAAGACTTTAAAACGAGCGGGTGTAAGAGATTTCACTAATTAGATTACTCTCCTCTCCGATAGGCGGCTACACCAGTAACAAAGACAAAAGAGGAAGTTTGTTGTTACGAAGGATTAGTTTGCTAGAAAGGCAAACTTCGTGTATTTACAGACAAGGAAGTTTGGACACCAAGGAATTTCCAAAACCGAAAATATTTTCAAGATATTCATAAATGCACAAATTCGGTTTTCATAATTCATGGAAATGCTTTGTCCAAAAATAACAATCGAAATCTCTTGGAAATAAATTAGTAAATGCACATTACCAAGTCTGTAATTTTCACACAAATGAAATTAATAACCTTAATTAAAAGATTCTTAACTTATTTGTGTTTCGATCCTGGGATTCTCTTCCCTTAGCCGTTAAGGAATATCTTTGAACAATTATAGAAATAAACATTTACAGCACGTGTTTAAAGTTTGTCAACATCTTAACTTTGTAAGTTCTCTTCCACACTTACAACCTTGAAATCGATTTGCCACACTTCCAAACAAGTTTAGAATTGGTTCATCTGACTTTCAAGAACTATGTGATTGATCAAACCAATATTTAATCACAATCATGGGTTTACGGTTCTACCAAAACAAGTTTCGGTTCTACCTCCATGTGAGTACTACGCATAGTCACACTAGCTACCCAAAAGATTCGGTTGACTAGGTACTAGGATTAGTTCCCCACATATATATGGTATCTAACTTATATGTGTTGCACATGTTCACAGGATAGGTTCCCCTTTCTGCCATAAACCTTGTTGCACCCCATACAAGATCGGTTCCCCTTGATGTATTGCACCCCTTACAAGGATCGGTTCCTCCTTTCCCATACTAGGATCGGTTCCCCTTTCCCTTACAAGGATCGGTTCCCTTTCCCTTACAAGGATCGGTTCTCTTTCCCCAAGGCATACATAATCCGATCATACCAAGGTGATTACTTAAGATTGGTTTTACTAATAAAAGTTATACCAATACAAAAGTCAGGCCTTTGTGAATAGTTCTACCAAAAACACAACAAGTTGTGAGCGTTTCTACTTTATCACACATATTGGTTGTTCATAAGATATGCAATGAATAACAAAACCAATAAAACACCTGGAAATTTCCTTTTCGGTTCACAAAACAAGTTTATGAACTTACTTCCTTAGAACACATATAAACATTGTTCCCTATGATGAAATCCTCATCTCATACACATACATAATCACAATAGCATTCAAATGATTATGGCGATGTCTTATCTACAAAGTTTAATGGTTAAGCAATAAACCTCGTATTGTATTCCTTAATACTATGTCTATCTAGAGTTCAAATATGCTTCGCAGTTATGTTTTCAATATGCACGACTTTAAAGATACGTTAGGGAATGAAACATATCAAGTCAAATATCACTAACCTCAAGTGGAAGGATGATTGATGTCGTTGTAGTTGCTTGCTTCTTCACATCTTCAAGTCTTCGCAATACTTGTAATGTCTCATATCCTAATACTTTCAAGCTAACCTATACGAAGTTTAACTCTAGTACATAATCAAGTGACTCTTAACACGAGTTTTGATTCACTAAAATATGACAACCAAACTTGACATACCAACACTTGGTGGGTTCAATCGATCCATGCTCTAACAATATCCTTGTGTTGCACAAACCTTGATCGGCTGGGATCCAACTAGAATCGGATTTATTCGATTGATTATTTGCGTGAGATCCACATTCACGATATATCTCTTTGAGATTTATTTGGATTGAGTGCGAATCTAAAATCTGCTACTTCGGTAGTTGTCAGATAGATTGATCTAACCAGGCAAAGGAGTTTATTATATTAAATGGAAGAGCCTTTGCATATGACTTGAGATATCTTCATCTTAAAGAATCAATAGATTTGTTACCAAACATGTTGTTCCTTTACTGTTTCGAATACGATCTAAAGGAATTCTTCCAGTGTGTGCACTCATCGAAGTCGGAAGCGCAGGGATACTGAGGAAACTAAGTGAACTAGGGTTAGTTTCTTGGTCTCACCTATACGAAGTTGGTTTAGATTTTGTATAGTGGCTTAATTCTGAGAGTATTCAATTCTGGACTAGGTCCCGGGGTTTTTCTGCATTTCCGGTTTCCTCGTTAACAAAATATTGTTGTGTCATTTATTTTACCTTTTCGCAATTATAATTGTTGTTATTATTATAATTTAAAGTAAATTACACAAACGTTAACTCAGCTTTACTTGATAGTGATCCTATAGAGTTTGGTTAAGTCCGAACCTATTATCAAGTAATCACACTTTGGTAGTCGTATTATCTCGATCTCATATCCATAGACAATCACACAAAGTGTGAATACCGATTTGTAGTATTGTCTCGACTTTGTCCATAGAAAATCACTTTCGGTAAGAGGACTTATAGGTGGGTAAATAAAAGATTGTTGTGTATTTGGGTACCCTCGTCTTTTCAATTGGTATCAGAGCATGCAAACACGAAAAGATCTAACAATCTGTGTTTGGTGCGATCCAACCTATAAGAATTGAACCCCATGGGTGATCCAGTTAACGTTTCAAAGATTTTAAATACTTTTCAACATGATATAGAAGATTCGGAAGAGTATTACTCGGTAATTGTCAAGATGTTAGAAGAAAATGTTAAACAAAACCGGTCTTATACTGAAGACATCAGTAATATCTTGATTGATAGACGACTGGTCAAGGATATAGAAGATCTTCAGAAAAAGAAGTCTCATAAATGGTCAACACTAACATCTAGACAGTTGAAACCAGATAAGAAGAAAAAATTCAAAGGTTTTCTCCAAAAAGGGTGGAATGGTTTGAATCAGAAGATTTGTTGTGCAAAGAATCTGTTTAAACGTGTTGAGGGATTGTTTAAGAACTTAACAAGACATCCTAACTCAGAATCAAAAGACCAAGATAAACAATCTAGAAAACTTGTTGAATAATATCTAGGAGCTTTTGCACTCAAAACTACTTCTCCATTTCAATGGTTTCTTGACAGTGGTTGTAGCAGACATATGACAGGTGATCTCTCTTGGTTCACAAAGACAGGAGACTACAAGGGAGGCTCTGTGACTTTCAGAGATGGAAGTAGCTGTCTTATTAGAAAAAAGGGAACTATCAAACTTCCAGGTATTACTGAAATCCATGATGTAGTTTATGTCAAAGGAATGAAAGCCAAT
The DNA here is from genome assembly GCF_003573695.1 of Papaver somniferum. Taxonomy (NCBI): domain Eukaryota; kingdom Viridiplantae; phylum Streptophyta; class Magnoliopsida; order Ranunculales; family Papaveraceae; genus Papaver; species Papaver somniferum. Next base: position 125,886,398 of record NC_039364.1, read on the forward strand.
CTTCTTTCAGTAAGTCAAATTTATGATAAAGGTCATAAAGTTATCTTCAATATGGGAGGTTGTGATATTGAAGATAATTCTGGAAAAATAATTTTTCGTGGACAAAGAAGTATGAATAACTGTTATCTTCTTGATATACTGTCTAATTTATATTGTAACCTGACCAAGGTAGAATCAACTCAATTGTGGCATGAACGGTTTGGTCATATCAACTACTGAATGCTTGGTAAGCTCATTAATCGTGAACTTGTCAGAGCCGTTACCAAAATAAATACTAAAGTAGAAGGTGTATGTGGTGCTTGTCAAAAAGGTAAGCAAGGAAAAATTCCACACAAACTTTCTCGAGACATAGCCACTTGTGCTCCTCTCGATCTTATTCGTATGGATCTTTTTGGTCAAATCCAACAAGCAACTGTTTGAGGAAAGAAATATGCTTTAGTAATGGTAGATGACTACACACGGTTCACATAGGTTGCTTTCCTAAAACACAAAAATGAGACGCTTGAGGAATTTAATATTATTGTGAGTAGAATCCAAAATGAACAAGGTCACAAACTTAAGAAAGTAAGAAGTGATCGTGGTACAGAATTCAAGGATACAAAAGTATATGAATACTAAATCAACTTGGAATTTCTCATCAGTTTTCTACTCCTATTACACCTCAGGCAAATGGTATAACTGAAAAAAAGAATATAAATATTCAAGAAATGGCAAGAGTAATGCTTCACTTTTTTTTTTTACCATTAACCTTCTGGGGTGAAGCTGTTTTCACAGCGTGTTATCTTATAAATAGAGTTTGTCTAAGGTCAGAAACTCTAAATACCCCTTATGAATTATGGTATGGAAGAAAACCCAATCTAAGCTATTTAAGGGTTTTCGGAAGCAAATGATATATACTCAAGGACAAACAACATAGAGGAATTTTATTCCAAAAGTGATGAAGGAATCTTTCTTGGTTATGCTTCTGACAGTCGTGCCTTTAGATTATATAATCTCTGAACCAAAGTCGTAATGGAATCAGTTAATGTAGTTATTGATGACATTAGTGATTTTCATCAAGATAATCATATTGCTGCAGAACTTCCTCCTTCAGAAAATGTTAATAAACAAAAACATATTGAAGAAGAACCATCAATTGTTTCTATCATTAATGACATAGATGATAAAGATGATAATGACAGTATTGTTGAACAACCAAATGATACCGAAAATATTGTCCACGAACTTGCTAAGTGGGTTCATCAAAGACATTCCACTTAAGATATCATAGGAGATGCCAATGCCATAGTTATGACTCGAAGGGAACTCCAGAATGTCTGTCACTATACATGCTTTCTCTCCTTAATAAAACCAAAAAATATTGAGGAATCCCTTAGTGATCCCGCTTGGGTAAGCTCAATGCATGGGGAACTTAATCAATTCGAAAGATAAGGAGTATGGGAGCGTGTTCCTAAACCAGAAGGTGTAAATATTGTTGGAACAAAGTGGATTTTCAAGAACAAATCGGACGAATACAGAACTATTGTCCGAAACAAAGCCAAACTGGTTGCTCAGGGATATTCGCAAATTGAAGGTATTGACTTTGATGAAACTTCTGCTCTTGTTGCTCGTTTAGAATCAATTAGACTTTTGTTTGCTTATGCCTGTAATCTTAAGATAAAGTTTTTTCAAATGGACATTAAATCTGCATTTCTCAATGGATATTTAAAAGAAGAAGTTTTTGTTGCTCAACCTAAAGGTTTTGAAGATCCATTATTTCCAGACCATGTTCTTAAACTCAAAAAGGCTTTATATGGCCTAAAACAAGCTCCGAGAGCTTGGTATGATAAGTTAACATCCATTTTAATTCAAAAGGATTCTCTAGAGGTGGTGCTGATAAGACACTTTTCACCAAATGGAATGGAAAGAATGTACTTGTAGCACAAATTTATGTTGATGATATCATCTGTGGATCCACCTCACAAAGTCTCACAAATGAATTCCTAAATCTTATGAGTGGGGAATTCGAAATGAGCAATGTTGGAGAACTATCATATTTACTAGGTTTGCAAATACAGCAACAAAAGGACAATATTTGTCTCTCCCAAGAAAAATATGCCATAAATTTGGTTGAAAAAATTGAGCTAAAAGGTGCAACACCTATGGCAACACTAATGCCAACTGCTGGAAAACTTCAGTCTAGTCCAAGTGAAAAATCGGTAGATCAAAAATTGTACTGATCCATGATAGGTACCCTATATAGGTTAGGATCGGTCGATACTTAAGAACTTTAATGAAAATCGAGACTATAATCTTATTGATTTCCTTTCGACCATGAAGCAAGTTCGTACGCCTACTTCCTTAAACTCATGTAATTAAACATAGTTTTCTAGGTATGAAATAAAACCTATGTTCACTACAAATCTAGTAACGAGTTACAAAGACTACGTCGATGTTGCAATTACGAAGTCCAAAAGATAAACATACTTTGTAATTCAATATACCAATATAAAGCACTTATCACTATTGATATATTGTTCCTTGAAACTTTGATCACAATATGATTATCAAGTGTATTATACTAGAGTTTTACATATATAACTTCGCATGTTACGTTTTCAATCAGAAACGACTTTAAATCTTACGATATATGAAACAAGTCAAGTCATGTATTACTAACCTCAAGTGGAAGCATGATGTTATCGTTGTTGTCGATACATCTTCATAGTCTTCAAGTCTTTAGAGTATACTTGTATGTCTCAACATTTCTAGACTTCCTTGTCTAACCTAACGAAGTTGACTCTAGTAATCTAATCAAGTAACGTATGAGTTTTGATACTAAAATAGGGCAGAAATTTGAATGATGTGTCGCCAGCACAAAGGTTGTGCGTTCCGTCAAGTTATCATGAATCGTCTGAGCAACGGGAAAAGCCCGCGTCGACCTTTTATCTAATAAATGCATCCCTTCCAGAAGTCGGGGTTTGTTGCACGTATTATCTCTAAAAGTACTACGGTTATCCGAGTAGCAAGTACCATCAAACAAACTATAACTGATTTAATGAGCCATTCGCAGTTTCACAGTCTGAATTAGTTCATACTTGCACATGCATGGCTTAATATTTGAGACAGACATATGACTACTGGCAGGATCAACCAGGTAGCATTCCTCAATGACGCCATCTTCTGGCCCAGACCATCGTCGGAATTTCACCGTACATCAGGTGGAAGAAGATAGAAGTCGATTTTGGAAATCGTTTTTTAAGGGATTTAGATTGTACTCATTCCAATTACAGACTCTAAGAGCTCGGTATTGTTATTTATTGTCACTACCTCCCCGTGTTAGGATTGGGTAATTTGCGCGCCTGCTGCCTTCCTTAGATGTAGTAGCCGTTTCTCAGGCTCCCTCTCCGGAATCTAACCCTAATTCTCTGTCACCCTAATTACTGCTATTGTATCTTCATCTCTGAAGAAGTATGTACCAAGGATGTTTGGACACCAAAGAATTTCCAAAACCGAAAGTATTCTCAAGATATGCAATGAATGCACATTCGGTTTTCATAATCCCAGTAAATGCTTTGTCTAATATTTCCCAAAATCTCTCAATAGAAAATCTCCAATTAGTAAATACACATTACTATTTTTTATTCTTTAGAGATATGTATTTAATTGCTGGTAATTAAAGCATATAAAACTAATAACCTTAATTAAAAGATTCTTAATTTATTTCGGAACAGGATCTCCTTGAGTATTAAGGAATATCTTTGAACAATAAAAGATAAGAGTTACTTTACGTGTTCAAAGAATGTTGACATCTCTTCTTTGTAAATCCTCTTTCATATTTACAATCTTGGAATCGATTATACCACACTTCTAAACATGTTTAGAATTGGTTCATGGTAGATCAAAAATTATACCGATCCATGATAAGGATGTTTATGAATTAGGCGAAATCTCTTATGTCAGCTAGTTTAAAGACTTATTTGGGATCAAGAAGCGTCTACTAGTACCGTTGGTGGCAAACTAGAATCGTGTTATTATTTTAGATTCGATTATTGATTTGATTGACTAACGGTGGTTATCTCTTGATTTGCACCTATTTTTATTATTCTTGAGATACTTTTCTTCTGACATAAGGTCACTCAAACTAGATCACCAATTAAATTATGATCACCAATTGTTAACATACTTCATTCTGCGCATGATCGATCATAAGTCAGGAATCAAGTTTGTTATTGTGCAGGTATAGAAGATTATTGAAGATTGAAGACAAGAATATTTTTCTTATTGGTTTTGTATCTTCGTGATTTCTTCATGCACAAACTTGATCGGCTGGGATCTGACTAGATCTAGTTTATCTTTTGATAAACTGATTATTGACTAGTCGTAATTAGAGAGGATATCATTGTATCCGAATCTGGTAATTCTATTTGTCCCGATCTAGTTAACTTGTTTAATCCAGACTTGGAAGATTTAAACCCGACAAAGGAGTTTAATTAAATTTGAACAAAAAAGTGTTTTTCACGCTCAACTAGACATATCTCTGATTAACTTTTTGAGATAAGAAAAGTGTTTACCAAACATATTAGTCCTTACTGTTTGGAAGGCGATATAAAAGGTTGGGTGCTTAAAGTATTCAAAGAGACCAAAGAAACTTAAGATAGTGGACTCTATCTTAGGATTCATGTGTGTTGGCAAGATTGATTGTAAGCGCACGGATACTGAGAAAACTAGGTAACTAGGGGCAGTTTACTTGGTCTCAACTATACGAAGTTGGTAGTGTCTTTGTATAACGGATTAATTCTGAGAGTATTCAAAACTGGATTAAGATCGAGGGTTTTTATGCATTTACAGTTTCCTCGTTAACAAAATCTTGATGTGTCATTTACTTTACTTTCGCATTATAATTATTTCGTTATAATAAAGTAAATTACATTTTTACGTTATCCAAGCACTTGATATTTATCCTATAGTAAGTCGGTCTTGTACCATAACTATTATCAAGTTATTATCTTATTGTTGATTGTTTCGACTTCTTTGTCCATATACGATCATATAAGGTATCATACTTATAGGTTGATATCGAAAATATTGTGGTGTACTTGGTACCCTCGTCATTTCAATTGATATCAGAGCAAACAAACACGAAAATATCTAACAACCTGTGTTTGGTGCCATCCAACCTATAAGACATGAACTCGAATTCACTTGAATCGATTTCTATTAAATACCTCCAAGATTTGATGTTACTAACTATCTATGGTGGAAATCTACTATGAGATATTTTCTTCAGTCACGCGACTTTAATACCTGGTTATTAGTCGTAGAAGGGAATGAACGTCCGAAAATGGAAAATTCGGTTACTGAGTTTAGACGCTTAGTGTTTTATTCAAATGAAGAATAGGCTCTCGCCAAGCAGAATTCTGACGGAAGCCAACGAACAAAAGGTATACAAACTGGTTCAACTTTGATACAGGTGTACAATTTTGTGCATATGTAAGCTTACCAATAGATATATTACACGACCATTAACATCTAATGGTGTATGGATATTTTTTTCTTCTTCAAATGATCTTCATCAGATAAGTGTAAATATGAATCGACCAATAAGTTATCTTCATTTTATTACTAATTTCAGTTTATACTAATCATGCTTCCATTTGCAAACTGGTTCTTACTAATCGGCCAATGAATCAAAGTAGTATGCAAGCTGGTTCTTACTAATCATGCTTCCATTTGCTTGGGTAAAATAGAACATGATGCATAGGTACAAACCAAAAAAATTCACCAATTAATTTGGTTTTAATTACTAATTTCAGTTTAGATGATTATGATTTTGGACTGTATTGTTGTTGCTTCTTCATCATTATGATGTTACCGCTACTGTATCTTTTATCAAATGCTTTTGATGTTGAAGAATTTTTTTAGAGTATGATGATTTCGGTTTTCTCTTAGGTAGTTTTAAATTCTTTCTGAATTGATTTTTTCTCTCCCTTAATTTTTTTTATTTTTTCCGTTATTTTTACCATTTTTTATTTAGGTATGAAAGATGAGTAATGTGGAGCTCCTAATTGAATGTGTCATAATACGAGTTTTATTCGTTGTGAAAACCGTGCGAAGGATCTTAACATCTTTTCAAATAACAACTGGACTAATATGTACTTTTTTGACTCTTTTTTTTCTTTTTATTAATAAAAACTTAGGCTAGCCTAAGAGTAGTAAATATGGTGCGTGTCGTGAGTGCAACAAATTAAATCACTTATTTCCACACAATTAACTGGTAATATAATGAAAACAAGGATCGTTCCCACGAAGAGCAGAGAGTTTTCAGTTGTCAAATGTCACAAATGGGGGGTTTTGTTTGTAGGTTGCGAATATAACAAGTAAATAATAAAGCAAATAAATTTAGATGTAATCAAGGATGAGGAGTATGATCGAGGAATCCTTCTTCGTTACTAAACGTTCATCAAAGAATACAATTATCTATTCGTCATTAATAATATATTATCACCAACCGTAGGGTAACATGTACGCTTAGCTACCCCAAGAAACCTAATATCACCGGATAACAGGTTCACTTAGCTATCAGATTTTATCCGTTTGAGCCACCTTGAGGTACGCTTACAAGATGTAACTCAATCGAATTCTTTAGGGTTTATGAATCTAGGTTCTGTCCTAGCAGTTAAACTCGGTACGATCGGTTCACTTACTATTATTATTCTTACACGCGATTGCTCGACAGAATCCCTCTGCAAGGTCTCACGTTTTCTACTTGTGTAAGGGTTATTCAACAATTACGGATATCCTAACCCATTACTAGCAATATATCAATTATGGGATCAGTTTAGTAGGCCTCCTAAATTAATCAAGCAATCAATCATAAATATCCATCATAGTAGAAACAAACGATAATCATATTAAGAAATCAAAATAGATTCATATATAAATCAAATCATGTTTAGAACTTAGAATTCATCCTCCATCAAATAGGAGTTTAGCTACTCATGGATTTAGTGAAACCCATGATATACATATGATAAAATCAAAGATAAATAGTTTCGTAATGGAATAACCCAAAACCCAAGCTTTCGCTCCTTATCTTCTTGTCTCCACTTACGTATCTTGACAAAATCTTTTTTCTTCGAACCCGGAACTCCTTGAAAAATATTTTTAAGTATCCTTAAATATCCCTAAGAATATTTGGGTTTGGAAATACTTCGGAACTAAGAAAACCAATTTTGACAAGTATTTTCGTCACTTCTTTGAGGTATGGATCGGTTACATACGTAGGTAGGAATTGGTTCCTACTTAATCCCGAAATGTTTTGCCCATAACTTTTGGATACGAACTCGGAATGGCCTCATTCAGTTGAATACTCCTGAATTTGGTCGAGTTCCTCCTGGTCCTTAGTCCAAGCTCACGTTTTATGTCCGCTTTAATACTCTTTTCGCTCTTTTTGGATGATTCTACCTAAATAAGACAAACAAAAGAAAACAATAGTAATACAAGGTATATTGCAAGAAATATAACAAATAAAAGCATGAAATTGATAACAAAATAATAGTAAATTATGCACTTATCAAATTCCCCCACACTTAGCTTTTGCTAGTCCTCGAGCAAACTTCCCAACTTAAACTAAACCCTAATTCACTTTCGCTGGAATCACGGTTAGCATGTGCAACAAGCCTTTGGACCCCTAGGAGTCCCTAGTGGATGAGTTGTAGTCTCGTGAGGGTTTACAAGAGGTATACCCACAAAGCCTACTCCAAATTCTAGCCACAAAAGAACAATTAAGGATCGACAATGAGCAAGCTAAATAAATAGCCTACAAATGTTCTTTAGCTAAAAATATCCCACATGAATTCAAATCATCACACATAAGCAGTTTCTTGTGTGTGACGTTCATAAAAATAAGCAAACTCCATTCAGATAGTCGTTGACATATACTTGATGTTGTGTCTTTCGACGTTACGCATACTACTAGCATATCTATTTAGAAAATACACATAAAATGTATATGAAACTTGAATCACATGGATAGATAAAAGAATGGATGGAAAAGTGAAGTGTGCAAATGTTGACTAAGATGAACGGTGTTACCCATAATAATTACATGAATTTTCAAAGAATTATTTATATATAGCGGAATAGTTAAGAGCAACTCCCATTTATCGACAACATGATCAGATCTTTGGGACCTAAGCTAGTTCCCATGCACTAGTCCAAAACTTTATTTTTAGGACACTTGGGTTTCGCGAAAAAGTACAGAGATCTACTGTCGTTATATATTCCACAGTTGGAATTCGTCAAAAAAAATTAATTTTGTAAATAACACCAATGATCCGTAGTTTTTTAGTTTATATTTGCCCCCCATTCCCTCAAAGTTACACCCATATCGGGTCTAAACAAATAGAGAAATCTGACTAGAGATCTAACGGCTTAGATTTTTGGGTGGAAACTGTTATGATCCATATGAAATTTTGTTTATCATTATCGTCCATTGATAAAGGTGATCTAACGGCTTTTAATTAGAAACTAGAAACTTCTCTTTATTTTTAACTTCTCAAAACAATGCTCCCGTGTTCACCAAAAGAAGCCACGTTTCTCAAAACAGCCATGACCTTATCTTCCGGTTATTCCAAGAAAACAATCTTATATCTCGATCCAACATTTTGCCGTGAAGAAACCCAAATTACAAGTAGAGATTTTCTGATTCTTCCTTTGTTTAAATGATATATGCATATATATTATCTTTTTTCCTTGTTAGATTAACTTGATCTGCTGCAAAATTGTTTCAACGAAGCCGATTGTTTTCCTCTTTCTCCGTTAACATCTCATCATGCTTGGGGAAGTTTCAATCGCACGTTGCTGAAAGTAGCAACTCAACTCGGAGAAAAATATAGACGAGCTTTAACTAACTTTGCCGAATGGGGAATGGAGATATTGATGAACGTTTGTTTCATTTTGCTCTCAAGGTAAGATCCCCAAAACATATCAATGTTTTGATACCTGATGCTTTTCAAAATTAATTAAATGGGTTTGTACGTTTTTCGATTTTAAATTTGTATGCAAACTTGATTAAATCAGATTTTGTTAGAAGAATTGGATTTGATTGTAAACAGGAACTGGTTTTGTGAGAGATTTTTCTCAAAATTTTTGCCTTAAAACTCCAGATCTTAGTAATTAAAAAAATAATCAACTAAATAAGAAAAAGATAAGATTAATTTTGGTTGTAGCTCTGTTTGATATAATCCAAGGATTATTTTTTCTTAATCTGCAATCGATCTCGCATTGATTTTGGGTTTTGTTCTTGATCTAATTTAGACTATTTTTTATTATTATGGGCTGGGATAAAGGCACTGCTGATCCAATTGTATGGTGTTATTCTTTCTTTATTTCCACCAAGTCAGAGATCGAATAAGGCACCACCGAATGATGATGAAATCCTTATTAATCATTAATAGAAAACTATGGAGCTATGTACTGGAGACGTGCATCTGGAAGTTAAATCATGTTGTTTTTACATAAAAAAAAGATCTTGTTGTTATAACATGAATGAATTATGTAACTTTTGTTGATTGTTGTGGTCAACTTTGTAAATTGGATTCAAGTTGATTTTAATAAAACTGGTTACATTTTGTAACGAAATTTCATACGTTGGCTTGTCCCCAAGTACTTGTTCATCTAAAAATAAGAATAACAATAAAAAAAAATCATTTATACTCAACAGAATCAGGTTCGGCAGAATCTGAATTCAGCTGAATCTTATAACCTGAATTTCGACAAATAGAATTCGTCATTATTTTCAGACTAATGAAATCCGTTGATTTTTTTAACGAATCAGATCCTTCCAATAAAATAGTACACCCAAAATATGACAGATTTTGGGACAGACGAAATTCGTCGTATAACCCTACTTTTACCCTACTTTTTGACAGGTTCGGTCCGTCCTAAAATCCATATTCTAGACTAGTGATGGATCATGCATTCCACACTTGTTTAGGCGACGTATACAGGGAGAACATTACACATATTTCCACCCACATGTTGATGCCCACATCAAATCTTTTTGATCGGATTCGCTATATAATAATGATGTGGTTTCACTCAATTTATCGAAAACTTGACAAATATGGATCTTTTGGGTCCAACGGCATACACATGATAAGTCCCATGAATCCTGCATTCCATGCTTGTTTAGGCAACGGAGACAGGGAGAACGCAAACTATTGCCATCAAGTATCGAATACCACCTCAAATCTTTTAGATATGCTACAAATAGTAGTGATATGGTAATAATCAAGCTTGATTTTTATGTGTTGGCTCACTTTTTTGAGTGTCTAAGACAAATTTGCAAATTAATGCATATAAACCAATTTAATCGGTTTTCATTGTCTTTGGGGCTTTTATCTCAACCAATGATTTTTCCTTGCGACAACATCAAAGCAATACTAGAGTCCCACCAAATCACTTAGAGAAACATATAATGCGAAAGTAAAAGGAAGGTGATTCAGTATTGATAGAATACGACTTACGAATAATGCATGCACAGGTTCTTGTATTGTTTTGCATATGAATAGATTGGGTCAATTTTTCTTGGATATGATAAAAAAATAAATTATAACAATTATCAAAAGAATCAAAGTTATCAGCCCAGAAGGCAGATTTGGTGTCATCCTAGTTAGCTGAAAAACCTCAAAGAGATGAAGTTTCAAAAGGCCAAGAAATCATAGAGTTCTGTTTTTTTTAAAGTATTTAAAATACTAAAAATATCATGCAAAAGAGAATAAGAATATTGTAATACCTTGTATTCTTAGTTGTTGTTTCGAGTCGGGTTATATCCGGATTTGTTAATCTTGTGGCTTAGGTTGTTGTTCTTTAACCTTAGCCTAGGTGGGTGGATTGAACTAGAAAGGCTACAAGTTATGGTGGAAATAGAATAATCAATAATAAATAAAATTAAGGGAAAATGAAAAGATAAATAAAATAGTTAGGTTTTATATTAATGTAAATTGAAGTAATTTTAGAAGTTGGAAAAGAAAGGATAGGAGAAAAAGAAGGAGATGGAGGTAGGGATTTTGGAGAAGAAGGATAAAGAAAATCAAAAGGAGTTTTTAGTAATTGAGAGGTAGAATGTTATGTCCCCATTCTCTTTGTGTTTTGTTATACTTGATTTTAAATTTAGTTAAATCTTATATCGTTAGATTTCTGAAATTTATATGTAAAATTATATGTGTATGATTGATGATCAGCCTTTTAATATTGATAGATAACTTAATTGGGTATCACTAGTTAAATATTTAGAATAATCCACCGTAAGTTCACCGTTGAATGTTTGTTTGAATTTGGGTGATAGTTTCTGAATTTCTGGACAGTTTCGTTGTGCTGTGATTTTGATGTTCTTAGGCAGTCTTAATGATGTTAAAATGATTAGAGGTCTTAACAAAAGTTATAGATGTATATTTTATGTTTCAATGTGCTTTGGATTTGATCAATTTGAGACTAATATGAATTTATGGTGAATAGTTTGGTAAAATGATGTTATGTGCCTAGATTTTGTGATGCGTTTGTAAAAACAATATCTTTTGATTGAGCCATTAGTTTAATGTGAAATTTGGATATATTATACATGATGGTATCAGTAATGTTCACTAAAGTTTTGAGGTTGATCTGACAAAGTTATCACCTGAAACACATGATGTAAAATGTCTGCAGTTAGTGTGTTTGATTAAATGCTTGAGATAAATGCATAATTTTTGTAGTATGTTGTTAAGCCATGGTTGCTTGTATTGTTTGCAAAAATGATTTCAAAAATTGAAATGAGTTCATGTTTTACCGTTAGATGAAATATGGTTTCATGCTAACGACGGGTAATGATCCCCGAGAGTTAAATGGGTAATGATCCCCATGGGAACTTGTGTTTCCCGACCATCGATGGAGGCTGTCTGTGCCGGTAAATGATAGGTGGATGTACGAACCAAGGTTTTCATACCGTGAATAAAACGGGTAATGATCCCCGAGAGCAGATGGGTATGATCCCCATAGGAACTTTTGTTCCTTACCATCGATGGAGGTTGTCCGTGCCGATAAACGATATGTGGGTGTACGAACCAAGGACATTCGTACCATGAACTCAATTGTTGAAACCTAAATTGGTCGATTTGTCGAAATTATTATTGGTGTTATGAACTCAATTGTGAAATCTAATTGGATGAATTATTGAAAGTATTATTGGTATTATGAACTCATGATTGAAGGATGATCTGTTGAGATAATATTAATATTGTGAAGTCTTGTTTTAAAATCTTAAAATGATTTGTTAGAAACAATATTTGTATTGTGAATTCATGATCAAACAAATGTACTTGTGTGGTGATCATGTTGGTGAATATCTATATTAGTGATTTTCTCGAAATTATGGCGTATGCTCATTGTATATGTTACTTGACTCGCTGACATTGTTATACATGTTTTAAGATTGGGAATGCATTCTACTGAGTTGTCATCTCACCCAAAATTGACATCTTTTGCATATTTCATAAATAGAGGAATTGGAATTTAGAAGTTAGTTAACTTGTGGATGGTTTTATTTCTTGTCATTGTTTGAAATGTAATCACATCTAAATATTATGTCGAGGATGTTGTTAGTGGATTTATTTTCTTTTCAATTAAACTCATGTTGGTGTTTATGTTGTAATAAATATAGAAAATAACGTTCTTCCTCTTCCATCCCATAACGCTTCGAGTTCGGATCTTCATATGGGTTTAATCCTGGTCTGAAACTCGGGGTGTTACAAATACTATTATACTTCCCAAACATGCTTAACAACTCCCCCACACTTAAACTCTACATTGTCCTCAATGTTCAAAAACCAAAATTTCTGATGGGTCACACCAAATCACAATGATGGGTTGTGATCGGTTATACCAATTACAAGGACCGGTCACACAACCTCTTATGATGGGTCACACCAATTACAAGTATGATCGGTCACAGAAAACCTAAATTTCTGATTTATGAGGCAACAGCCTGGAAAACTCAAAAATTGTACACTTCAGTAAGGAATTTGGCAAAACTTCCTTGATAAAAGTTGTTCGCCTACCTCCTTTCTATACCGTGTCAAAATGGCACATTGTTTTGATAAGTGGTCTGACAGTTATGGCCTTCAGATCGACAGATGCGCAGTCTGAAAAAGTTCTGGAAAATACCAAAACTCAATTGTCCATGCCAATCGATCCAACTTAACAGACTCCGAATTCAGATTTTCTTTTTGGAAAAGAAAGATGAGTCTGTATTCTTTAAAATTTGGGGTCAACCACTCAAATAGGACTCAGAATGAAGTCTCGAGAGCTGTTTTGCACAAGGTGCGCAGTCATAATTTTTCTGACGAAAGATGTTTTTCGTCAAAACTTTATCATTATAGAAATATGACTTTGTAAAATTGAAGATGGGGATGCAAAATATGATATGAAAACTATAAAAATTAAAAACAAAAGGATGCAATCTAATAAAACTAAAAACAAAAGGGATAGAAATACGAAACCGATTGGTTGCCTCCCATGTAGCGCTTGGTTTAACGTCATCAGCCTGACTTGATATTCCAGTTACTCCTCCATAGGGAGAAAATCTTGAAGTCCAATCACGTCCACATTCTCCTTAGAAAAGTTTTCATAATATGACTTCAATCTATGACCATTAAACTTGGCAATTACCCCGGTTTTGGTACTAGTAATCTCAACTGCACCATAAGGAAACACATTAGTAACAACAAAGGGTCCAATCCTTCTGGACCTTAGCTTACCAGGAAAGAAACGAAGACGAGTATTAAATAAAAGAACTTTCTGTCCCACAATAAAATTCTTTCGAGAAATCATCTTATCATGGAAAATCTTAGTTTTCTCCTTGTATATACGAGAACTCTCGTAGGCATCATTACGTATCTCCTCTAGCTCATTAATTTATAGTTTCCTTTTATATAAGAGAACTCTCTTGGGCATCATTACGTATCTCATCCAGCTCATTCATTTGTAGTTTTCTTTGATTTCCGGCTTCGTCGTACTCCATGTTGCACATTTTAACCACCCAAAAGTCCTTGTGTTCTAATTCAACCGGGAGATGACAAGCCTTACCATAGACGAACCGATATGGATACATGCCAATCGGTGTCTTATATGCAGTTCGGTACGTCCATAACACATCGTTGAGTCTTAATCTCCAATCTTTTCTTGTAAAGTTGACGGTTTTCTCAAGAATGGACTTTATCTCACAATTCGAAACTTCAGCTTGCCCACTAGTTTGTGAGTGGTAAGGCATATCAATCTTGTGAGTATGTTGTACTTCTTGAGGAGAGCATGAAAGGATTTCTTGAAGTGCGACCCTCCATCACTTATAATTACACGTGGTATACCATGCCTAAATAAAATATTTTCCTTCACGAACTTACAAACAAATTGAGAATCATTAGTAGGTGGCCTTAGCTTCCACCCATTTAGATACATAATCCACAACAATAAGTATATAATATTTTCCAAACGAATTGACAAAAGGACCCATAAAATCAATTCCCCCGCACATCGAATAATTGTACAGCAAGAATCGGTGTGAGTGGCATTTGATTTCGAGCACCTAGATTGCCTTTTCGTTGACATCTATCACAAAATTTACAGAAAATATATGCATCCACAAATAAATTGGGTCAATAAAAGCCACTCTCAAGAACTTTGAAAGTTGTACGTTTAACACCAAAGTGCCCACCACAAGCATAAAAATGGCAAAAACTAAGAACATAATGAAATCCAAAGTCAAGTATGCACCTGCGGATAATATGATCAGAACAGTATTTCCACAAGTAGGGCTCATCCCACACATATTGCTTGGCTATTTTCTTAAGATTTAACTTTTGAAAATTAGACATCGTACTAGGTACTTGTCCCGTATCCAAGTAATTAACAATATCTACGTACCAAGGTGTTGAAGCATCTGTAGAAAAAAGGTGTTCGTCTGGAAAACGATCTCGCAAGGGAAGTACTTCTTCCGAAATAATAATTATACTAAGATGATCTGCCACTGTATTAACAACACCTTTCTTGTCTCTAATTTCAAGCTCAAATTCTTGCAACATAAGGATCCACCGAATTAGTCCTGGCTTAGCTTCTTTCTTTTTAGTAGGTATTTAAGTGCAGCTTGATCAGAATATACAATCGCTTGTGTACCCACCAAATAAGATCTGAATTTTTCTAATGCAATAACTATAGCCGGCAGCTCTTTTTCGGTAGTAGAATAGTTGATTTGTGCCTCATTAAGGGTTAGAGAAGCATAGTAAATCACATGTGATAACTTTTCTACTTTTTGACCCAATACAACACCTACTGCATAATCACTTGCATCACACATCAACTCGAGTGGTAAGATCCAATATGGTGATTTAATGATTGGTGCAGTAGTCAACAATTCATTCAATCTTTCAAAGGCATCCTTACACTCCTGATCAAAGTTAAAAGGAACCTCTTTTGCAATAATTTGCATGACGACATTGAGATTTTGGAGAAATCTTTGATAAACCTTATGTAAAAACCTGCATGACCAAGAAACGAGAAAATATCCCTCACCTAAGTGGGGTATTATAAGTTTCTAATCAAGTCTATCACTAGTAAAAAAATGGCCTTTAGTCAAGCCAAATATAAATTTGCCTGTCACGCCTTTTTGGTTTTGGCGTGTCTATAGGGAATACTTATACCCTATAGACACGCAATTTTTAATGGGTGTGTTCATATAAGTGCTTTCAGCCATGCCAGGGCTACTAGCGTGTCACAATTTCAACCGTTTAGTCACGTTAACTTCAAATTTTTGATTGGGCGTGTTTATAGACCAATCTATGGCCACATTAGGTATTGGGCGTGTTTATAGACCAGTTTATGGACACATTAGGGAGTTGTGGCGTGTCCAAAAGGTTAGTCACGCCATTTAAGGTGTGGTTTTAAAGTTGGTTCATTAGACACGCCAGTATATGCGTGTCCATAGTGTACGATTGATTGAAACGCCAAATTCAAAGTGTGGACAAAAAGTTCTTCTTTGGATACGCCGGTATATGTGTGTCCATAGTGTACGACTTATAGACACGCCAGTATATCGTGTCCATAGTGTAGGATATATGGACACGCCAAGTTGAAAGTGTGGCCAAAAAGTTCTTCTTTGACACGCTAGTGTGTGTCCATAGTGTGCGTTCTAAAGACACACCGGTTTTATAGCGTGGCTAAAAAGTTCGTTTTGAAAAAATTAATAAAAATCTTTCACCCATATTCGAACGCATGACCTCGAAGATTTAGATAACGTACAAATCCACCAAGCTGGCCATCTTTAGATGTTTATGATTAGTTTTTTGAAAATACTAGATTGGTTGAACTACTCAACATTTAAATAAACACGCCAAGTTGAAAGTGTGGCCAAAAAGTTCTTCTTTGGACACGCTAGTATATGTGTGTCCATAGTGTGTGTTCTATAGACACGTCGGTTTTATAGCGTGGCTAAAAAGTTCGTTTTGAAAAAATTAATAAACATCTTCCGCCCATATTCGAACGCATGACCTCGAATGATTTAGATAACGTATGAATCCACCAAGCTTCCCATCTTTAGATGTTTTTGATTAGTGTTTTGAAAATACTAGATTGGTGAACTACTCAACATTTAAATAAACACGCCAAGTTGAAAGTGTGGCCAAAAAGTACACCCAAAACCCTCAACACTAATTCCTAGCTTTCTATGGAATAGATTCTGACTTGCATGTTCTGCAAGTTATTGGGTTCTCCAAAACTATTTATGCAAATCTTCTAAACACCTATAATCAAAATTTCTTTGGTAATCCGTTGCATTGGAATGCGATAATAACTTGGGAGTCTGCAATTTGGTTTCTAAAAGATCCTACTCCTGGACTATGTGTGCTATCAAAATTTCCTCTCAGCTACCACACTGCATTTCTGGTAAGATTTTTCATTGCTCTCTCAAGCATTCCTGTACTAATATGTTATTCTATCTCTATAACTTCAAAGTTTCCTATGCTACCAGTTGGAGTGGTTCATATGAATGCCCAGATAAAACTATTAACCCCATAAAAAAATTTCAAACCTTCATGATAACGAGAAAATTTCCAAAGGTGTCTAGTTTTCTTTAGTTACGTAACGTATCAATCCACCAAGCTGCCCATGTTTAGACGTGTCTATAGGGTGTTTTGAAAAAACTAAACTGGTTCAGCTACTCAACATTTTAATAAACACGCCAAATCAAAGTGTGGCCTGTTATAATATGCATGGGATATGGTGGCTATCCACTTAGCACCATTAGTTACACCAAGCACCTTGCATAAGCACCTTGTTACACCAAGCACCTTGTATAAGCTACTTAAGCAATAGTAAGCTACTTTGTTGGATGAGATTAACACCTAAAGATAGTGGGTGTTGAATTGCATGGTTTGCAAGCTAGAGGTGTTATTGCTACATAACATCCTACATGTAGTGTGACATGTAATACTAGGTGGTGTATACAAACTAACACCTTAAGACTTGTATAAATAGCTCCCTTAGGATATTGTATTTTGTATCCCAATTTCTTAAGTGAATAAGAAATTATCCCTTCTCCCTTATTACTTCTCTTAATATCCATTTTGAGTTTAGTGGTTAATTAGTATTTGCTTTAGTTATTGTTAATATTACTTTGGAAACCTAATATGGCCAAAATTTTCCTTTTTTGGACACGTTATTATATGAAGGACTGTTCTAGCAGGAAGAGCATTTTTAGCAGGTTGCAATGAAGCCTCCCAATTGGTGCTGCCATCTCCTAGTATGCATAAAACATAAAGAGTTAATTAGACCCCAAAGATAAACATCAAAGTTTGGTGACCCATCAGATACTCCCTTAATGGCAGTTCCAAAGAGGGTAAAAGTCTTAATAGGAATTAGGTGTTGAAAATAGGTCTTGATAGGATAATGATGGTTATTAGAGTGAAGGGGACACAGATGGCTTTGAATGGGCGTAGTTAACAAAGTGACATGACGGCTAACTAATCGCCATAAATGGAATTGAATCTGCACAATGGGGTATTTGAGGGGTTAATTAGCAGAGAGATTACCATTTTCAGAGAGATCTTTAACAGAAGAGGAAAGGTTTAGGTTTAGCAAACTAAATTGAGAGTATGGCTGATCCTGCCCAGAATTCAACCAATTCCATCGGAAATCTTCCAAATGCACCACCAGTAACACCTGAATTTGCATAAGCCAAGTCAATTCTCCCTTCTTTGAGCATAGAGGAATTGCAGCAGTTAAGAGAAGATGCACAGTCTGAAATTGATCATCGGATTCAAGAGCAAACTCGTCAGAGAGAGGCAGAAGGGGCTATTCAGGAGCGGAAGAAAAGGAGATTTGAGGATCTCTACAATGCATGGCTACCCAAGTTCTTAGAATGACAAGAACGAAAGGATGAGGAAAAGTCTGAGAAGCAGGCCAAGACCCCAAAGTTTGGCAGTTCAACAGAAAGTGATTCCGAGGCCTCAGAAGGGTATGAGTATGAAGTGGAGGAAGTGGATACCAGTGACCTAGATTCAGATGCTGCGGAGGACAAGCAAATGATGAATTCTTATCATGATGAGAAGGTGAGAAGGCGATTTGAATATGAACTTGCCAATCCAAAGATTTTTGCTCGCACCATGAGTGAGGGTGAACCTGTTGCAGTGAAGGTGAGCCGTCGAATCGCTGATCTCGATGATGATTCAAGTGAGGAAGAAAGGGAAAAAGGGGATGAGGATAGTGATGATGAATCATCATCCAATGGGACTTCTCCTGCACCATCTGATAGCGAGGACTATGGTGAAGAGGGTCTGGATACTGATGAGGATGAACGGTGGTAAGCTCATCAGAGTTACCGGGAAAGGCTAGATTTTCAGGCATTGCATAAATCCTGAAAACGATCAACAAGTTTTTCGCAAAACAGCTTTTCTGGTAATTTTCCTTCCTTCTACTCTTTCTGATGTTGGTGAGAAAGATGGTAAGTTTCTTTGTATTTTGAAAGTTGATGCGGACGGTTTTGGATTTCCTTTTATTTTGATTTTGTGGGCAAGTAGTAAGATACATGGAATTTTCTTGTGTTTGGATTGTAAATTTGAAAGGGGTAGTCGTTGTTTCAAGTTTGTAGTAATGGTTTGTAATGAAAGGGGTTTGGGTTATGGCCTTTTGGTGAAGGTATTTTGAGAATATGTAATGGTAGTTGTAATGGTAGTTTAAAGCTTTGATCTTTTGAGGGTTTCATAGTTGTGTGAACTTGTGGTGCTGATGCGGAAATTGAAAAAACTTGATATAATGCTCAATGAGCTGATAAATGTTAAAGGAATGTTTGTAGTATTGGACTTGTTTTTGTTTGTCTTCTTGTTTTTGTAAATGTACAAACAAGCAATGTTCTTGGTGAATGATTCTAAAATTCCAATGATTGTTAAGTAGAGATGGGTAGGAATGACTGAATTAATGAATCAATAGGGTATATAAAATGTTGTTTAAGATGGTGGGTATTACTCCAGTTTATAAAATGATTATGGAGTAAGATTAATTCAAAGACTATTTTAGGCCCAATTCCAAAAAAAAATCTATGTGCAAGCCTAGTACTATTACTACTAATCCTAGCATGACAGAATATTAATTTAATAATCAGTATAGCCAAATCCAAACTCATCCAACATTGCTAAAACCCATCTGCATACAAAACCCCACCATGATTTAAGAATCAATTTGTTTCAACAATCCATACATTCATTCTCTAGTTAACAGAAAAATCCAAACAACTACATTCTATCACCTGGCTTGTCGCTTAGTCCTTGGAAATGGTTGCTCAGATGCAGTCGTTTGAGTAGCAGGGACTGCTGTTGGTGCTGTTGCTAGTGGTTTCCTTGCAGTTCTACCCTTAATGTCGTCCCGATAGTAATCATCCATGGATGTCCTTTGCAGGTCAAGTTTATCTACCTTTGGCAATTTATACTCATTCCGACAAATAACTGTTGTACTGAATTCCTCGTCGACTTCATCACCAGCATATTTCCAGATTTGGGTAGGTGCACCTAACACAATAGACTTTCTTTTATTTTCCTGGTCTGGCACATAAAATACCTACTTAGCTTGGGAGGCTACAACGAAAGGATCATCCTGGAGTCCCAACTTATCAAGCTCAACCAAAATGTAGCCAAGTTTGTCTTTTGAGACCCCTGCTTTGGTAACCCATTTACACCTGAAAAGTGGCACTTTCAGCGAATGATATGTCAGCACCCATATCTCTTGTAAAACACCATAATAATCCGCCATATTAAGGGTAATCCCCGCTTGTTTAATGTGTGTCTCAGTTGCCTCTACGTAAACCCCGCTATTCTGGTTAACAGAACCATCATGAGATTTTGTGCGAAACAGGTATCCATTGATGTGATATGCTTCGTATGTCTCTACTTGTGCATTCGGTGGGATTGATAGCCACCTTAAATCCTGATTGAAGTTTTCCCTAGAGTCTGCCCACTCACTGTAAACCTGAAATACATTATAAGGATTAGCCTCCGTCTCAACGCAAAAGTTACATAGCAAGAGTGACATTTTCTGCAAACTCTTACCACTTTTTGTAACCATTTGGCGAACTCTTCACGATGTATTTGATCTAGCTGTCTATCACTCATACCAAGATATTTATCCTTCAAAAAATTCTGGTGTCGGCTGGACAGTGAAATGATTAATGTTATTATGTTTACAGAAATTCGGACACAGAATCAAAAACTAAATAAAAAATGAGGTTATCTGGTTAGATCTAGTTATACTTACTCAATGTAAGGAGCAACTTCAGGCGAATTCCGCAATACATAGAAATGCGCTTTATCAAACAGATCCTTATCAACACGAGGAAACTTAGGATTTGACATTGGTTTTCCCTTGAAAGAATAAGAATCTTCGCCAGTGTCAGATGTGTTGAGTTTGTCTGGTGGAATTCCGACTGTATCATTCATGCTTTGTTGGCGCTCACTGATAACCTCAATTATCTCTTCTGCAAGGTTCCCTTCAGCAATGCTTCCTCCAGGTATGTTTCTGTTTCGCACATGCCCTTTTATGACCTTCATGCACCTTTCAAATGGATACATCCATCGAAAGAATACATGACCACAAATTTGCACTTCCCTGGTAAGATGCACAGTTAAATGAACCATGATGTCGAAAAAGGCTGGAGGAAAGTATTTCTCGAGCAAGCACAACGTCAAAACGAGATCCGACTGCAATTTTTCTAGCTCTGCCACCTTGATTTCTTTGTTATATATTGTCCTGAAAAAGAAACAAAAACTGATAATAGCATATCTTGTTGGCTGCGGCATAATTGATTTAATCGCAATGGGCAAAAAATGTTGCATTAGTATGTGATAATCATGCGATTTTAGTCCGATAAGATTTCGATCTTTTCGATTCACCAGTGTTGAAAAGTTTGAACAATACCCTTGTGGAACCTTTATCTCGGATAATGTTGCACAGAACTTGTCCTTTTCCTCCGGGCTTAATGAGTGACATGTTGCCTTTAGTATATATCCCCCTTTGACATTTTCCCGAGGTTGCAACTCGTCTCCTTCAGGTCCATTCGAGCAGCAAGGTGGTCTTTCGACTTAAATTCATTGTTCAACAATGTTCCAACGATACTCTCGCATACATTCTTTTCGACGTGCATGAAATTTATGCAATGGTGGACAACATGATACCGCCAGTAGGGGAGGAGCCAGAACCATATATTGAACCTTTTCCAGTAGCGCCTTTCGGTCTCACTCTCCTTCCCCTTCCCTTTTTTTGGGTCGATGGTCTTTTCGATTCTCTTCATCTTTCCACCTCTTCCAGGGTTATCCTGCACGAATTCCACCACAATGTTCTTCCGTCCCTTTCCCCATTTATTATTTATAATTATTACCTCATTGTATATTTGTGACGGGGTCATAAGTTCCAGAGCCTTTTCAGTTTCTTCTTTTCCGTTGAACCCCTTCTGACGTCTGAATGGATGATCGTATGGTAGGTATCTTCTATGTCCGGTATAAACCTCTTTTGTACAATGTTTTAGCCTGACATAGTAAGTATTTCTCCCACACACCTTACAGGCGTCTCGTCCCTGGTAGGGGAAACCACACAGTGTACCGAGAGCAGGGTAATCATTTATCGTCCATAAAACAACCGCACGTAGAGTAAACATCTCATGTTTCAGTGCATCAAAACATTGGACTCCCTCAAACAATTCCTTGAGATCCTCGAAAAACGGTTGTAACATAACATCAATGTCCTTACAAGGCCCCCCATCGATAATTAATGTCAGCATGGTGAACTTTCTCTTCATACACAACTCTGGCGGAAGGTTGTAAATCACTGTCAGAATTGGCCACATACTGTGTTGTTTTTGCATGTCTTTGTTTACGTCAACCCCGTCAGCCGAAATGCCTAGCCGCAGATTTCGATGATCATCACGAATTACGAGATATCTTTCATCTATATTTTTCCATGCTGGTGAGTCCGCCGGATGCCGTGAAACACCCTCTTCTTTCTTTCTGGTGTCATGCCACAATAAATATTCGAAAATTCTCTTTGATTGAAACAGCCGTTTCAGTCTTGGGATAATTGGGAAATACCACAAGACTTTTGCCGGAATTTTTTCATAAACCTCGTGGGTGGTGTCGTCAACTTTCCATCTTGATTCCCCACAGGTGGGACACTTGATGTGATCCTCGTAATCCTTCCTATAGAGAATGCAGTCATTGATGCATACATGTATCTTTTCGTAACCTGAACCCAAATCTCTCATCACCTTCTTAGCTTCATATGTACTTTTCATCATCTCATTTCCTGGAGGGAGCATGTATTTTAACAGCGGTAGAAGTTCATTAAATAACTTGTCGGAAGCTCCGTGCTTGCTCTTCAGGTTAAACAGTTCACACATTGCAGATATCTTTGTAAAATCGTCACATCCTTCGTATAGGGGTTTCCAGCATCTTCGAGTATCTGTTGCATCTTCTCAGAATCCTTTGAAAAGTTGTCTCCTAATAAAGCACTAACCATTTCTCTAGTCTCTGCAGCATGTGTTGGTTCATCAGAGTGCGGACCGTCGCTGCCATTACCATCCAGAAGTGTCCACCTTGATGACTCATCTCCTTCTCCGTGCTTAGTCCATACCGCATAATTTTGAATGAATCCAGAAGAAAATAAATGATACTTAACTTTACTTGCCTTGTGTGCGTAGAGGTTGAGACATTTCACACATGGACATAGAAACTTAACTTTGCCCTTGTGGTATGGTTTCCGTTTCCCATTCGCAATATCCTGTTGGTATGTATGCGTAGAAAACTTTATAAATGCATCGACTCCGTCTTGATAATGCGGTTTGGTTCTATTGGTATACATCCAAGATTTATCCATTACTCTAGGATCCATTATGAATTCTCAGATACCTGGACGGAGAAAAAACTTGTGAACATCTTGTGAAAATGCTATTGTGGTCCGAATAAAACTACGAAATATCATTGCAAAGAGTAATACGTACACAAAGAGTAATCACAAATCACAATGTGAGTTCAGTTGCATGTGAAGACAATATTTACCCTACTATGACCATCAGAGTTACAATATCATTTAACAAAGCAGTACTGAAAAGAATTACTTACACGGTCGATCTGATTATTTCGCAAAGAAAAACTGACAGGGGAATATATGGTTTATCCAGGAGATGAATCAGATGATCAAAGTAAACCACTTGTTTTGTTTTCTAGGGGGAGGTTAGAATATTTAAGAGTAGAAACATGAAATGATTTAAGACGAGAGAGATGAACACAGAGGGTAAATGGAAATTTGGAAATATTTTTACTAATAAATAATTTGGCAAAATATTTAAGTGTATATCGTAAATAATTTGGTAAAATAAAAAGGTAAAGATCCTTCAATTTGCATGCTGCACGTTATATGTTAAGAATTTTCTCAGTCAAATCTTGTTATCCTGCTGCATAGTTTTCTGCTTTGACGGCTCTAAAAGACCGGAATGCGATGCGACTAAAAAGCGGAGTACGTGTTGCTGTAGTTGTTATAACGGTACTAAAGTAAAAAACTAACTTTGTAAAAAGTGGAGTACGTGTGGGTACAGTTGAAAAATAAAATCGTAAGAACCGGAAGAAGCTATGGCCCCAATTAGAATTAAGTGAACTAAAACACATTACTCTAATAATTGTGTGTTCTGTCCAATTAGAATTAATATTAACCAAAGCTTGATTCATCCAATTAACATAATAGGTTTGATCATTGATGGATTTCATTAAAGTCTCACAATCTGATTCATAAATAACATAATTAAAGTTCTTAGAGGGTGCCAGAGTAACAGCTGCCAGCATAGCCTTACATTCAGCTCCTCAGCTTCAACTCCTATCTTCATTCCTCCATTAAAGCATTGTCCTTGCACCCGAAAGCAGCCACCTGCACAATTCCTCACTATTAGCCCTATTCCACCTTGAAATGACTTAAAGAAGCATCAAAATGTAGAAGAAACAAGATTAGTTCCAGGAGACACAAGTTTATTAATTCCATCTATTGACATTGTCCTATTTGGAGTTATGTTCTGAAAAATCTTTGAACATCAAATAATCCAAACTGATGCTTAAAAACAAAAAATTGTCCAAATTGAAACCATTAGCAATTTATTAATCTCATGTCTAGTAATTCCTGTACCAAAGGTAATATTGATATTTAAAACCAACCAAATAGATCTAGCATAACCACATTCAAGGAATAGGTGATTACTGGATTCCACAGGATGATTACACAAACTGCAATGCAATGAAGTAAACGATTGCAATGCCAAATAAGAGTATGAAGTCCGATTCACCCACCATTGAGTTCATGTGGTACTCCGTAGCTGGTGGTACTTCGAAAATATGAATAATGTGAAGTAAACTATTTCATCAAATGTGAATGCTTCCCCATTTTCCTCTAAGTAGCGCGCTTTCACGGCTTCGTGCTACAAAAACAACAAACAACTTATTTGGTTACATATAAGTTGCAAAAAGTATTGTGCCGAATAAACCATAAAGATACGTACAAGTTGTAGAGGGGACAATCTATGGTTGCTTGCGTGCGATATCCGGTGTTTGATTTTAAAAAACCCAACTACCGCATCTAGGATGATGTTGTGCCTATCCTCGATTTGTTGAACACTTCTTCTTTTTGGGTTCCCATAATCTTGGCTAAATTTGTTATGTATCTTCGCCCAAAAGGTCTCGGCCGAGGAGCGATCTACAACTCGACTTTCGGATGCCCATGCTTTGGTGATTGCCAAATCTTCCGCGGAGTCAAACGATGCCATTTGTTGTATGTGGAGGTAGGGAATGAGTAGGTTCTCTAATAAGATACAAGTGGAGTGCAGATGGTATTGAGTTTGCAAATTTTGTTACTAGAAAACTATGACACTTGGATTCACTGATTTATTACCCCAGCCATACATATATGAAAAGATAACCCAAATTAGTGATCTCACTTACAGAAAAAGAGACATCCATGATTTTCAAGGAGGATGGGAAGGGTAATTGTAATGGAATAAAAGAAAAAAAAAACATCAAACATCTCAAACTTATCAGAAAAGATAATAGAGAGCCTCTCCCAAAACACTATACCAGAAAGCAGAAGAAATGGTTGTGAATGAGATAAATGAACAACATATTTGAACAAAAAAGAAAAAGCCAAGGAAAACATCAAGCACGAAACTAAAAACCAATAGATAAAGATCTGCAATCAACTCTTGACTAATGAGGCTATGTTCCTAATTCATGCGGTTGTACCAGCAGACTGATACATCAAACTCCTAGCCTAGGTTCAGAATCAGCACACCAACTAGACTATCAACCTCAACCCAAATTTCACCACCACAAAGTCTGCAACAATTTCAATAAGGAATTGGACATTTAACATGTCAGATTCTTAAATATTTAAGGAATTCCTTGGGAATGTTGAACAATAGTTTTCATCAAATTATCCTCTATCTAGTACCAAAAGGAGATGAGCGAACTATAAATTCAAATGCTTGAACCAGCTAAGGATTGCGGAAGGCAAGTTATGTGCTGAATTAGCTAAGGTCTAGAAGAGAAACACAATGCAAGGTTGTCAGTAGTCACTACGTAGTTACCTTCACTATGTAATTACCTTCACTATTCAATGATTATGTTCTTAATATCTACCTGGTCAACGTTAAAAAGTGTCTTCTCACTTTATAATGATGGTCTTCTATGAATCAAGAGTCATTATTTATACTCCCCGAGTCCATTATGATATGGTCTAAGGTATCATATACGTTTCCATTAAAGGTTTCTGTTGGAAATGCCCACTGCCCACATTTAAAGGTTGTTGTTGCTAGCCTGCTACTGTGGGACGTGGTCCAAAAAGAGGATGATTTGAAAAAACAAAATTAGGGTTTCTGTGAGTGAAGGTTGTGGATCTTGGTTCTTTTTCTTGCAAATTACTCTGGTCATACTGTGACCACATAATGCATTTTAGTCACACACAATTGAATTGATAAAGGTGCAACATAATCAATTCAAGATGAGAAACAATCAGATCAATCGTCAATATGAAATTCAAACTGTCACCAAATTAACATCAATCAAAACTAATCAACAGAAGAAACTAAAAGAAATCACACACATCAATCAAAACAAAACAAATCAAGATCAATTTCCAAACAGATTTCAATAAAAATTATAAAATTAATATGAATCTATTCAATATTTCAAGTTGAAACAAGAAAACAAAGTAACCTCTCTTACCAGGTAGTAACTCTGATTGAGATTTATGAACCCTAAGAAACTTTTTCGCCGGTGTTTTTTCACTTTCCCTTTGATTTTATTTTCAGAACGTGTTCGGTATTCCCAGTTGCCTTAGGGAAACAAACCTCGTCTAATATTTTCTATTAAGAGTAAAAAATAATAATTTATCACGAGTAATTTTTTTGTGTGGCCTCCTCTAGCTTGTGGCCTCAAGCGGTGCTTGCTCTGCTTATACTACAGGGCCGGCCCTGCCTGAAACCCTAGCGATAGTGATTTTAAATTAAGAAAAACCCATCCCCCATTCATGAAATTAAACAAGTAAGTTCGAATTTAATCCGATAATAAAAACCCATCCCCAAAGTCCGCCCAAGTTATGTTCGTCGGGTTCCTCGGGTTGGCCCAAGTTTCGCCAGACATATGAAGGATGTAGATGCCAATGCTATTGCAGCATAGGTTCAGCAAGAAGAAAATGAAGGATCAGAATATGGTGAAGATGATGAAGATGATGAGGATGGAGGTTATGGTCCTGCAGCTTCTACCAGCACTGATAGCGGCGTAGACTTCTCCTATGAAGAAGAGGGATTTAACACCGACGATGATGATGATCAGTGATGATCATCTGAAGAGCATTGGGAAAATATTTTGAGGAATACTTAGGAGGATTGCATTCCTTTAAGTCTTCAGATCATCTTCGTGAAAATTCACAAAGATTTTCCTAATGCTTGTAGTTGCTGGTGCTGTTGGAACTGAAGGAAAGGTCTAGTCTTCTGTAATACATGATACATCTTCTAATGCATGGTAAGTGTTTTTTTTTTTTTGGGTTTTTATTTCGGCACAAGGTTTTATCTTGTAAAGGTGTTGTTTTGGTGTTGACAAAGATCAAACTCGGTAGTAGTAGTGGTAGGTATTTTGCTGGTACTTGTTATGGAGGTTATGGGAATTTTGCTTATCGGACGGCATCAAAGTTGGTTGTTCAGGTGTAAGTCGAACTGGAATTGGTAGTGTGTCTAGTTCTTTTGCTTATGGTTTGATTGTAAATGGAACCACTTAGTAACTAGTGGTCTGATCTGTAATGGTGATGGTGTTTGTAAATGTGGTTAATGAAATTGCAATTGTCTTTTTTCGGTTTCTCTTTGTGATTTCAACCGTGGTATGTTGAAACAAAATAAGCATTATTCTCTATCCAGTCTAATTCACTTGATGGAGAGGCATATACACACCTAGTGTGAATCTACAATCTGAGATGTTCATAATCACCAAAAGATGTTCATAATCTTAAATCACCTACAGTATGAATCTACAGTCTGAGATGTTCATAAAGCATGCAATTGAGATGTTCATAATCACCAAAAGATTCTCAAATCAGGGTACAATTCACAACAACATAAAAATAAACCATGAGACATGAGCCAAACCATGCTGCAGTTCAAGATATTGCAATACACCAGTGTCACATAATGCCTGTCAACAGGTGCTAGCTCTATGAAAAACGCGTAAACCCTGGTAAACCGTGCATGATCAACAAATGCTGGTGTCTATGAATTTTGCAAAAAAACAATTATTATTGTAGTAATAATGTAGTAGGAAAAGTTGCTTCTGAAATTCAATAAGGAAGGAGTATTTTGTTAAATAAGGAATGTAAAATTTTAATTTTAACAAGTGTACTATCTATCTCATTGACATGAATGCTTAATGTGTCAGGATATTTAGAGATATCTTTAGGGTTATGGAAAGATTATATGCATTTAATTAGAACTGACAATCAGTAGTCTAATCCTACAATCCTAAATGCAATATTTTCTGCTCGGTCTCGCAAAATCCGCAAAATCCGCAAAATCCCACTTTCCATATATCACCTTGATTTTCGTTTGTTATATTCATGGTAAACATAACCCACCCACTATAGTTAGATTTGCAACTAGATATGTATAGGAAAAAAAAAACACTATATTTAGCTAGATTTGGATCCTATAAATAAGAAATTAGATACCTCGTTCGTAAGTAAAAGAAAGAAGGAATTGAGAGGATGAGTTCTAATGAGAAATGTGTTGTTCCTGCCAATGGTCTTATTAATAATCATCCTCCTCCTCCGGAGGGCTTTGCTTCATGGATGACTTTGTGGAAAGCATTGGTGATATACTAGAATATTTTTTCGATGAAGAATGGGAATTAGTTCATAATAAGAAAATTATCCATGTTGAAAATGATCCTCCTCCTAAGGGTTTTGCTTCTTGGGATCATTTGAGAAAAGCTATGGTGAACATTTGGATAATGATTATAATGAATAAGAACATGGGAAGCCACCAAGACAAACAAATTTATGGCTGAGAACTCGGCATTGACTAAATTCAAGTTTTTTACATTATTTTTAGTATGCTAATTTTATTAATGTGTAAGCACAATTATGTAGCAGTCCTAGGCCTACTGTTCAATTGTGCTCTCAATTCTGTTTTTTTTTTTGGTAAAGTTTGTCAGATTTAGCACTGCAATTTATGAAAAATTTGGCTATTTTCTCGGATACAAGACTCATATACAGTTCCTATCATATTCATGATCCTATCACTTTAACAGCAAACCCACAACAAAATTATGGTTAACCCTAACATCCAAATCTCTACACCAAGCCCTCTTAAACACATTACTCGTTCATTTTGTTTTGTCAAAAGATTGATACTCCAACAGATGAACAATGGACAGAAATTAAACAACATATGCACTTGGAATCTAAAGAAAATATTCCAACCATAAATATTAAACATTCACAAAAACTATACTTCCAAGCAGCTTTACAAAGAGACTAATTAAACATCAAAAAAAAAAAGATTACACTAATAACACAAAAACTAAAAAGATATTTAACTAAACAAAAGATGATGGATCAAGATGTGATTGAATACCATTCTTGCATAGCAGAACCATGAAAACAGAGGACTAGATCAGTTATAATCCCCTTCTTCTTCACTGCTGCTGTCGACAATCGTAACCACATCTTTGTATGGCCAATCATCATCTCATCATCACATCATCGTCTTCATCTTCATCCTCAAGCGCTGGCCCAAACCAAAATAAGTGTTGATCATCTAAATCATCATCATCCTCATCTCATCATCATCATCATCCTCAAAATCATACTCATCATCCTCTTCATTCCTCTTCTTCATCGTCCTCTTCTTCATCGTCAACACATCATAATCATCAACATCTCCAAAACAAGGAACAACCTCGCAACCAAAATAACCAACAATCTCTTTGTCTCCATCAAGAAGAAGAAATCGGAAGGAAGTTACTAGAAGAGCAGTCATTTTGTCTGGTTTGATACTAAAACTTTTAGTTTTTGATACTGAAACCCTAGTTTAGAGAGAGACTTGGAAACGAAAAAGCGGTTGTCCAGTCTCCCTTCCTTCTCGTGTTTTATACCGTGACACACGTTTTCACTTTACCTCTAGCTTAGCCACGTGCAAACTTGGCTAGTGAACAAGTATGCGGCTTTGGAAAAAATAAAAAGTAATATAAAAAAAATATTGGATGGAAAATTAAAATCAAGGAATTTATCTGGGTGGAGATACTCCCCGTAAATTTAGATTTGGACGATAAATACTTGCTAAGAATCATGACATCGAAATATAAATTGGTTTACAAGCTCGTCCAAGAGTGACATCGGTAAAAATGGAAAATTACCATTAAGCAATTTGTCTCGGTGGAAATACTCCCCGGAAACTTAGATTTGGACGAAAAATTCTTGCTAAGATCATGACATGGAAATAAATAAAAATTGGTTTAGAAGCTCGTCCAAGAGTGACATCGGTAAAAATGGAAAATTACCATCAATCAATTTATCTTGGTGGAGATACTCGCGTAAACTTAGATTTGGACGATAATACTTGCTAAGATCGTGACATCGAAATATAAATTGGCTTACAAGCTCGTGTAAGAGTGACATCGGTAAAAATGGAAAATTACCATTAAGCAATTTGTCTCGGTGGAAATACTCCCCGGAAACTTAGATTTGGACGAAAAATTCTTGCTAAGATTGTGACATCGAAATAAATAATAATTGGTTTAGAAGCTCCTCCAAGAGTGACATCGAGTCTTGTCGACGAAGCCAATCATAGTCGTTCGTGAATTCATAATGCTAACCAATCAAATAAACTAGTTTCACCTGATAACCTAACATCCCCAAACATCCTTGCCAATATTATCGGCTGATCGGTCCGATACGACCAATAATGCGATATCATCGGATATTCATATGTATCGCTGATATATCATGTTTCGTCCAGTTATCGCTGATAACTGTCATAAAATTAAAAATTGGTTTAGAAGCATATTCCCGACGAGTGACATCGGTAAAAATTGAAAATTACCATCAATCAATTTATCTTGGTGGAGGTATTCCCCGTAAACTTAGATTTGGACGATAAATACTTGCTAAGATCGTGACATCGAAATATAAATTGGTTTACAAGCTCGTCCATGAGTGACATCGGTAAAAAATGGAAAATTACCATCAATCAATTTATCTTGGTGGAAATACTCTCGGAAACTTAGATTTGGATGAACTATACTCTCTAAGATCGTGACATCGAAATAAAATTTGGTTTAGCTGAATAAGCCATGTCCAAGAGTGACATTGGTAAAAAACTTGGATAAGTCTTGTCGATGAAGCCAATCATAGTCGTTCGTGAATTCATAATTCCGACCAATCAAATAAACTAGTTTCACCTGATAACCTAACATCCCCAAACATCCTTGCCAATATTATCAGCAGATCGGTCTGATACGACCAATAATGCGATATTATCGGATATTCATATGTATGTATCGTTGATATTTCATGTTTCGTCCAGATTAATGGCACAGACATGATAAAATCCTATATTACCGACCAGTATTTTAAAAAATAAATATTGATCTCGGTTCTTTTAATACAAATTTAATTGTAAGAGCTAGCTAGAATTGCTTCTAAGATTATGAATTGGGATTTTAATCAGAAAAAAATTGCACCAAAAAAACATTTATGATCTTCCAAGGCACTAGTTAGTACTATATTAATAATTTATTATTTTACTTCTAAGAATATGTGAATTTTGAATAAAATAGTGTAATGCAGTTGACTCAGTAGTAAGGAATAGATAGTACTTTATCCAAGTCACTAGTAACAAAGGAATTAGCTAGTACTCCAACAATAACTTAAGTACTCCAGTTTGCAGTGGTATTTTTTGATCTTTGATCTTTTCTACTTTAACAATTTGTGTAGAATATTCTAGTGGGACCCTGTCCTAAATACCAGCCCCATCACTAAATACTAGGAGTATATATATGGAACATTCCTATGATTGATTTTTGCCTTTGAGGGGTACATTCATATGGTAGTTGTACTTTGGGACTTCTTTTATGTGTGACTGAAAGAGAAGTATTATAACAAGAGCCTGTATTGTGTGACCTTCTGGAGTTTATTCTCTCCTTCAAAAGCAGTGTTCTGTCAATCACAACGCTACTGCTTTTGTCAATCATCATTACTCAGTTTCTCATTTTTGTCAATCATCACAATGATTCCCTTATTTTTTGTGCGCATGCAAAAGAAGAAGATGTAGGTAGCCATAATGAGTATCTTGTGCGGTTGGGTACATGCAAAAGAAAAGATAGATCTCTTCAGTACTCCTCTTCTTCTGATTTTTTGTGCGCATGCAAAAGAAGAAGATCTAGGTAGCCATAATGAGTATCTTGTGCGGCCTTGTTGGGTACATGCAAAAGAAAAGATAGATGTCTTTGGTACTCCTCTTCTTCTGTTTTGCCAAATAATATAGAGAAGATTATTTTTTGTTTCTAAAATGTCTGTCACATTGGGTTGGCTTGACCCAAATTTGGCATTGGTGGCAAGATCCCTTGTGGTCCAGTCTTTCCATAAATTAATGCTATATTTCTTCCATTTTGGTTGTGCCTAAATTAAAATTAAAAATCTGATAACTGTCATAAGGGATTATGTTTATATAAGGTATATTATGGAAAACTGAGTTGACTCGACGAGTTAAGATAATGAAAATTGATTGATTAACAAACAAATATCAAGCAAAGAATTTGAACACGAGCATATATTAAAGAACCAATATTTTTATATTATTCATTCTAAAACTAAACGAAGCAAAATAATACCAACATCCTCAATATTAAAAAACAAAAACCACATTATTCGAAAGTTTCTTTGATAATCTGCTCAACTAAAACCATCGCATCTGGTACTCGTGTTGCAGCGTTAGCAGGCTGCTGGAACTTCAAGTACCTTTTCTTCTAGAGGTGTCTCCCTGGGTATTTCTGGTGTGCCAGACACAGTTTCACCAACAGGCTCATTCGAAGGAATGGGAGCATGGACACTATCCATTTCAACAGAAGCAGAAGCAGGAAGAGTAAGATTGTCAACATGAGCTTGAACTTCAGCTAACAGGGGCATGCCAGGAACCTTACACACGCCATCAATAGTTATGGTGATCCTTAGCTTTCTAGGGACAACCATTACTATCCTTGGAATTTTTTAATGCTCTCGGTATTGTTCTTATTGGAACTCATTTTCTTCGTCTAATATATCAATCTATCTTTTATGCTAGTGTGGTTTGTACGACCTCTTAATATATATAATATATATATATATATATATGTATTAGAAAAACCCTAATTTTTTTAGGTTAGGAGCATTATCTCCAATTACCTAATTTAGTTGTATTCCGCATATCACTCTCAAATAAACAAAATATAACAGTTTCCATATTGATAAATATATTCTCATATACGCGTACAACACCACATTGATTTTAGTATATAGTATGATTTATCTAAATACGGAAAAATAGCACGAAAAAATTGCGTAAACACAACCATGTTGATTGAGTACATATATGCTTTATCTTACAGTAGATCATAATCATGTACTCTTCGCTAATGTGCATGCCTTGGCTAAACTCTTGCCAAATCTGTAGGTATCTGAAGTATCTCTCTCCATGATTCCATGCCTAATCTTCTCTGAACAAATTTCTATTTTTGGTGTAATTCCCTCGGTAATTCACACCTACTCAAAGCCATGCGCAACAATTCCGTCCAGCCAAGCGCTATAACCATGCCCAAATTCTCTTTTGGCTTTCGTATATTGGTCAACACCATAAATTACAGCTATATATGATTGGCAATAGCATATATATTGGGATCATTTTTTTTCTTCAAAAGATTAATATACTATGGTCATAACCCTAATTTCTTGTCTTCAAAAGATTAATATACTATGGTCATAACCCTAATTTTTAAATTTGCAATGGACACATAAATAGAATGTTGATAAACTGGAATAAATCTCACACAAACACGTGAAAATATCCGTTTCTTGTTTGGATCATGGATTTTTAAATAAGGCATGCTGATTAAGGATGCGACCATTGGCCAAACGGTGTAACGGTTCGCACCCCTTCGTATTACGCTTCACATTAACCGAATAGATTTTGAAACACCAAAAGACGTGAAAATTCCAACAGGTGTGTTGTGTGGGGACACATATTGCATCCATTGGATGTCTATATAAGCATTCAACAAAAACGAAATCCTAAATACTTCTACATTAAAAAAATATTTCACCAGTAATAGTAATGGAAATGTTGCCGGATTTAACTCCCGAGATACTACACCTCCTCCCAAGTACAGAAGGTATTTTGGCAAGCAAATGTGTATGCAAAGAGTGGAATTCTGTCCTTGCAGACAAAAGAATTGGACTCCTTTTCGGTTTCACTCAAAAAGTGACAGAAGAAAAAGTTACGAAACTCTTCTACACAAGAACAAATTGAGGAGGAAGATTACCACACGATGATGGGAGATTTCTATCAGATGTTATTTGGAAACAATGGTACCTGGAATATTATCCGATCCTATGATGAAAACATGTCACACCCAATCGTTGGATCTTGTAATGGTCTGGTATGTTTTTATGTTTCACACCACGTCATACAAGATCCTATCTATATTATGAATCTAACAACGGGTGAGCACCTCCATCTGCCACAAATATGCGATCCAACACCAACGCCACAAATTAGTTGGGATCCACGATTCGTCGTAGGGGGGTTCGGCTATTGTCAACATACCGGTGAATACAAAGTAGTTCGAATTCAAGTGGACGGTAAAGTGGACGTACACACTCTAGGAGACAACAGGGGATGGAGGAACATCGGATATTTTCCTTTTACTTTTTGGGATTCAGGTGTGTACGCACATGGTTGTATTTTTTGGAAAAATCGTTATTTTTATGACAATATTCAGATAGTATCTTTCAATTTGGACAATGAGACATTCCAGTCACATTCGCCACCCCCGCATCATATTTATGAGAATGGTGGTTTCAGTACTCCAAAACTTGGAATGGTCTTGTCTGGAGTTCGCCTTTTATTTTACAACATTCACGATATTTATGATCTCCGGATTGATTTTTTGGAACCCATTTCGGATAATGATATTCATGCACGGGCACCCGGTGTAGAATGGAATTGGGAACTTAAGAGGAGCATTTTCTTGGAAGAGCCTTCGAATCTATGGTGTCCTCCTTATAAGCCTATAGCCTTGGGAAAGAACAACGACGTCCTATTGCAAAACAACCGTTATTTAGCGCGTTATAATGAACTAACCAGAACTTTGACAGAAATTGCAGAGATAAGGTGGGCAAAGGTTAGAGTTATTCCTCACATGAGGAGCGCCGTCTCGTTGAGGAATTTTGGAGGACAATCGGAAACATGTACTGACGATGACCATGCCACAAACATATTACGAGTGTAGTGTTTTTGTTTTTGTTTTGATTAGAGTAATGTAGTTTGGTGTTCAATATATATATATATATATACTATATATTTTTAAAAGTACTATTTCTTATCTTTGATTTTTTTTTCGTATCTTGTTTGGACTAAAAGTTGTTTTTGAAATATGAAGAATCAGAGTTGGTCTTATTTTGGGTAATAATGGTTGGTATTTTATTTAATTGAGTTAATGCTTTTAAACATATTCCCGACTAATTTAGAGAGGGATTTTCTTTTATGGTGGTCAATTTGGTATATAGGGAGGCATTTCTGTATTCCAGTTGTATTTATGGTTATAAATTTTGCGAATCTATAGGGAGACTTTTATGTGTTCATTATTGTAGAAAATCTGTTATCAAAGACTTGATGAAAGGAACACAGAACTAAAACTCAAACAAACTTCTCTTGATTGATGTATTTCGACTCATGGATTGATGTGTTTCGACTCATGGATCAACATCCTATTTATATGAGTAACAAACTTGACTCTCAAGAAAAATAACTTTCCAAACATAATCAAACTCTAACAAAGAAACTTCTAGACAATTCTCACGTAAATAAACTCTTAAAACCAGTAATACTTGCAACCCAAATAAACTTCTATAAATCGTACCATGTCAACAAGAGTTGTTGATCCATTCACTTCATGTCAACTGTACCAGTTGACTCAACCATATTGGTTTATTCTTCATGTTAACTATATCAGTTGACTCAACCATATTGGTTTATTCTTCATAGTATCTTGGTTTATTCTTCAACAATTATAATAAAATCCGAGAGGGGAAAAGAAAAATGTAAAAATAAGTGAGAATTTGAGATGCAAATGGTATAAGTGATTGATAGACAAATCAATGATGATATTCTTGAAAATGCACACGAATGAAAAAGATTTTGTGACTAATTGGGATTCTTTTTGTAGACGAATTATTGATTTGAAACTGGTGTTTGACACCAAAACACAAAACCAGAACATAAATGGGCAAAAAGATAGATACATAAATTATGGTACCATTAGCCCATATTTGTAGTGATAAATTCACGTTTTGTATTTTATGGATAGTTCATGTTTTATATTATCAACCAATGCCGTTGTAAATATTAAGATGTTGTCGTGACGGGTATTCTAATTCCAGGAGGTCAGCATTAGTGAATTGGTGTCTTTTCATACCTACTTCATGACGTAATGGTTATCCTTTAGATTTTATTTCCTTTTAAATAAAAATGCAGTTATAGGTTTAAGCTATAACCGCTTATAAGATAAAACGGGCAAATATGCTTTACTTGCCTGCTCATTAAGGACGTGACCTTTCAAAGATAAAACATGCAAATATGCGTTACTTGTATGCTCATTAAAGACGCGACCTTTCAAATAATGCCTGCTCATCAAGGACGCAACCATTCGCCAACAGGTGTATTGGATGTCTATATAAGCATTACTCGTATCTGCTTGTAGCATTCTACAATATTAAGAAAATCTTAAATGCTTTAAAAAAATTTTTTTGATAATCTTTCATCAGTATAATAATGATGGATATGTTGCCGGAATTAACTACCGAGATACTACATCACCTCCAAACTGCAGAAAGCATTTTAGCAAGCAAATGTGTTTCCAAAGAGTGGAATACTATCCTCGGGGACAAAATAATTGGACTCCTTTTTGGTGTCACACCAAGAATAGGGAAAGAAGTTACTCAACTCTTTTATAGAGAGGAAGATTTCAGCCCGATCGTAACAGCCAACAATCACGACGCCCCGAATGATGGAACCCATGAAGATTTGACTAAGTTGCACCCAATAGTTGATCTTGCAATGGTCTGGTCTGTTTTTATGTTTCACACCACGGCATACAAGATCCTGTATATGTTATAAATCCATAAACTGATGAGCACCTACATCTTCCACAACTATGCATCCTAATTATTGCACGAGATCAAGTACTTTCTTGGTATCTTGTAATTGGGGGTTTCAGATACTGTCAATGTACCGATGAGTACAAGGTAGTTCGAATTCACATGGATGGTAAAGTTCAAATACAAACTCTAGGAGACAAGAAAGAATGGAGGAACATAGCATGGGAGATTCCTTATATTTTTCGGAGTTCAGGTGTGTACGCACATGGTTGTATTTTTTGGAAGGATTGTTGTCAGTGGGATAGTGGCATAGTTTCTTTCAATTTGGACACTGAGACATTTCATAAACATTCGCGACCCCCGCATCATATTCCTAGGAG
The DNA here is from genome assembly GCF_003573695.1 of Papaver somniferum. Taxonomy (NCBI): domain Eukaryota; kingdom Viridiplantae; phylum Streptophyta; class Magnoliopsida; order Ranunculales; family Papaveraceae; genus Papaver; species Papaver somniferum. The sequence goes on from NC_039364.1 coordinate 125,924,254, forward strand.
TGAATTCCCATCAGTTGGGATGGTCATGTTCGGAGTTCGCATTTTATTTTACTACATCCATGAGGGAATTGATCGGCCCCGCATAGATTTTTGGGCTCCCATTTCCAAAGAAAATATTCATACATGGGCACCTGGCGGGGAATGGAATTGGAATTATGAGATAAGAATTTTCTTTAAAGAGGATGAATGGCTGACTCATAAACCAATAGCCTTTATAAATAACAAGGAACTCTTATTTTGGCAGAATAGGTGTTTATTGCGTTACAATACACTCACCAGAACTTGAACGGAAACTTGGGGGGCACTACTGCGGGAAACAAGGGTTGCAATTATTCCTCACATGAGGAGCGCTGTCTCGTTGAAGAATTTTGGTGGACAATCGGAAACGTGTACTCATGATGTCCATGCCACTAACACATTCCTAGGCTTATCTATGTAGCTTTTTTTCTTGCAGTTGTGTTTTTTTTTTTTTTGGTATTTGTATTTTTTTCTATGCTGAAATGTACAATTTATTCCTTGGGTTATTTATGTTGCTTTTTTTTTCCTTGTATTATTTTGGTGTTTGGATTTTTTTCTATGTTGAAATGTTCAATTTCGTGCATCAACATGAAAGTGTTGCCGCTAAATGTTGGGTCATTGTTTAACTAGCCAACATTTGGTTTTTTCCTTTTTTTGCATTACACCTATGGTCCAGCCGGCCGGGCCACCCCAACCGACCTAGGTAATTAAATTAAAAAGGAAATTAGATAAATATGAAAATATTCATTCCATATATCTCATGAGATCATAATTTATTTTAGTTTGTTATGTTCGTTATGTATGTTAGATTAAAAAGGAAAGTAGATAAACATGAAAATATTCATTCCATATCTCCTTATATTGATAGAATATTCGATGTAAATACCAAAGAATAGGTGATTTAAGATAATGATGGAAAACCTAAGAAACTAGGGTTTTCCTTAGAAATATATATAAATTACACCAAGCATAGAAAAAATTAACATAGAGTATTAAGAGGAAAAAATGAGTTCTGCTAATTAGTTCTGTTGGCTGGTCCTCGTAAATTGAGGATTATCATTATTGTGGACGGAATAACTACTGTTCCTGGTGTTCCTCTCGACGCTGTAATTAGTTCTGTTGTCAGTAGTGTTGACAATGATGATGTTCCTATTTATGTTGATGTTATTCCTGGTGTTCCTCTGGACGCTATAATCAGTAGCGTTGAGGATGCTGATGTTCCTGCTTATGCTGATGTTCTTACTGTAAATGATGATTCTCCTGCTTCTATTATTGAAATTATTGATGAAGATCGTCCCGATGTTCCGGATATGGCAGATAATCCAAAAGTTAACAAGCATGACCTTAACAAGCATGTGGAGCCTGATGAAGCAGAAAATGACAAATCTGAGGATGACAAGGCGCCCAAGCCTGCTGATTGGAGTGATCAGGTTCACCTCAGCATTGCAAGAAGAATTGTTTGAAGATGGGGTATGGTTCATTTGATATGTTTTTTTTTTTTGATGATATGGTTTTATTTATCGATTTCATTTTGTGGACGCTTTGAAAGTTGTTTTCGTTTCTTGTTCGTTTGCTAATTTTGTCATTTAGAAGAAGGTGATGTTTATGAATTCTTTTATTATTTAGGTATTGGAATCATGAAATAAATCAGATAATTATTTACAAGTTCATAGAGTTTACAGAATGCAATATTCTCTTGCAAATTATTTATTTATGAGGTGTGCATTCTTTTGAAAAAATAAATATAATTAGCTGCAAGAACGAGGAAATGTAGAAAAATACAGTTCCCCCCTGTAAACAATAAGAATCATTTATCACTTTAGGTCTGATCTTATTATCTCCTTGCCAATATTTTAACAAAAATACGAGTTTGAACAAGTAAAGTGTTGTTGAAAGTAAAGTACTGCTCTACGACGATGTTAATGATAATGATCTTTGCGTGGAATTGGATGAGTGAGGAACCAGAATAATCTGACAAAGAACCAGACTCATCTAACAAGTTTTTGCTTTTTAACAAGGTTTTTGATGACCATTTTGTTTTCAGTGGTGGTTTATTTATTTTTTAAGTACTGCACTAGATGGAGGTTTTTACGCTGATAGATAGGTTGACATTTATGTGATTGAATGATTGACGTTGAAACTTATGTTTTCTGGAAATGATGAACATGAAAATGGTGAGTTTAGTTTATTTATCTTTATTAGCTACTGTATGATTAGAATAATACGTTTCCTACATATGTGCACTAATAATTCATATGTTTCCTCCCTAAACCAAGAATAATACAGGAGACAACCCAGCTTAAAATTATTAAGGTAAATATTATTCGAAATAGGAAAGTACTTTTTTTCTATAGCCTCTTCTCGAGTTGGTTAGAGATAGGAAACAAAATTTGAAAATTTTGGGAAACAATTTTATCATACTGTCTACGATATATTCTCTCATAATAAGGAAACTAACCATATTGGTTACGCATAAAAAATTTGGAAATAAAAAAGAAAAAACAAAAATCTTTTGTTTGGCGGGTGATGAAAATGGATTTTACTGGGAGGGATGATTTCAAAAGGAAAATCAATTCCCGCCTGATGGTTTGGTTAAATTCCAAAAGAAAAGAAAGATGAGTTCGATCTACTTTTCAGTTTATTACTCGATTCATTCTCTCTATGAAATCATCATATTCATTTCGTATCTAATCTTTACAAGGAACTACCTCTTCAGACTCGATCTTTGTTGTTGGTATTATTTCTACACCCATTATCGAATGAATATTAAATTGATGTTAGATTTTTGTTCGATCTCATGGAATCAGATGTTAGATCTTATAGGTTACTAGTTAAAGCATGATTAGGTGGTTTTTATTCTATCACTTCTTATAGGTTTACTAGTTAAAGCATGAGTAGGGTTTTTATTCTATTACATCTCTAATCTTTAGAAGGAATCTACCTCTTTAAACTCGATCTTGTTGTTGGTATATTTCTACAACCCATTATCGAATGAATATTAATTTAGAGGGAATCAGATGTTGAGGGGGATTCTGATGAAGAAACGGTGGATTTAGATGAGAGTCATGATGACATTGTACAATCAGATGACGATGATGGTGGAGATATGCTCCACACTGCTAGATTTGAAGACTTAACAGGTAATGTGCGAAACCTTGTACTTACTTGTTTCTACTTAAACATCACATGGTTTCATATGTTGCCTCGGTTATTTCCAGAGTCAGAAGATTCTGAAAATGATGATTTGGAGGTGTTAGAAGAAAAAGAATTGGAAAATGCTCCAGAAGCAGAAAAGCAGCCACAACAAGAAGACTTTACAGAAGTGATCATAAAAGAGAGGGGAATGACAAGAATGTTGAAGCTGCATAGAGATTTCTCGATGAAACATGCCAAAAGAAGGGATATTGAATTTGACAAAATGTTCCTGCCTATTGGTAACCATAAAATTGAATTCAGTAGTTACCTAGGCTATTTGGTCAGTGATATGGTTGGCATAAAACATTTATGTTGGAAGGAAGTCCCTTCAATACCAAAAGTAAATATGCAGGAGAAAATTCTGGTAATATGCGGTTACCAATTCGTCGTTTTTGTTGTCTAACTGTGAGTTTGTGATTAACATACATTAGATGTTATTGCAGCTTCATTATGAGGTGCCTCATGAGCTGAAGCGAGTGGTCATGAAGCGTCTACCTGTTCAGCTGCGTGACTTCAGAAGGAAATTGTACAACAATCATGTAAAACCCTTCCTGGAAATGCCGCACAAACTAAGAACTTTCCCCAAAAAGTACGAAACGGTAATGGACCAAGAGAACTGGGACAATTACCTTAATCATGTACTAAAATCGGCTATATTTAAGGTATGTAATACACATTGCTTTTTCTGATTTTGTGTTTCATTCTTATTATCTATCCCAGCATACTAATGAAATTATTTTTATTTCCTCTGCATGAAAAATTCGGAGAGGGGAAAAAAGGCAATATCACAATCCAAGTTCCCACATCGGACGGGACGAGGAGGATACTCGGGATTAAAACTAAAATTAGTAAGTCTATTGTCTTATTTATTATACACTGCACAGTAAAATCGGCCATATCAGATACTTCTGTTTTGTATGTCGTGTTGCGTGTCTCATATATGCAGAAACTTAAAACGGTATAGGGATGTGTCCTCTTACACCAATCTGTAATTTTGTCACATTAGACGCTTTGGAATAGGTTTTCTGTTTTACACAGTTAATATCTGTGCGGATGTAAATCCTTACTTGTTTCTGGTAACTACTAGGTCCAAAGCGGAAATGTTGCCGAAGAAGATCTTGAAGACCGGTGCTTCATGTGGGCAAGAGCACGCGAAAACAAAGACTGAATTGTTCCAGACGAGTTTGTCAGGAAGAAGACATTTGAAGTTGTAAGAAAACAGAAACTTTACAGTCCTCATGTTTTTAACCAAAGTAAGTGCACAGTAATTGCGCAAGGTTTAAATCAGAATTTAACACATTATTTGAATAGGAAGAGAAGCGGAAGATGATTCGAGAGGGAACTCTAACGGTTGGTCATAACGAGGATGCCCTAACAGTTGCGATCGGCCCGGATAAGGGTGGACGTGTTAAGGGGGCTCGCTTTGGCGTGACGGCAACCCTTTACTTTCCAAATGGAAGAAAACCAAGACACTCGAAAGAGAACGATGAACTGCGTGAAAAGCTGAAAGCTAAGGAGAAAGAATTAGAGTCTACTAAAATGTGTATCAGAGATTGACAGATAACTTGTTATCTCAAGGAGTTGACATTGCGAAAATTGTAGGAAACAGTATCAGCAAGTCTGGAGGAGAGGTAAGTGAACCGAGTTTTGATTAGATTGTGTAATTTTTTGAAAAAATTGGCAGACAGTATCTGATTTTTTCAAACAATGTGTTCAACTACAGTCACAGAATGCAAGACCTATCAATGCCTCCAATCGATCTAAGAATAACATAGGTACAGAATAAGTTAAGCAACTTCAAAAAAAACATGGGAAATGTTGTCCGCAGAAGTCATCTGAAAGCACCAAAGGGTCCGCGAAGCGGGTCTCTCCTTGTACTAAAACGCCGACGGTTTCTACTGAATCCCAGCCTTCTTTAGTATCAAAATCTCGCAATAACAATGTTTCAGCGAAATTATCAATGACACAGCATAACAGCGTCGCAGAACAGTTTCAGAAATGATAGAATAAATGACGTCATCTAAGATCACGAGAAAGATGTGATAGTCCTGCGAAGATTAGAGAGTTTGCGAAATTAACATTTGTAAGGTTGCGAGAATGTCGCAGATCATATCCGAAAATAAAGGACTGATTAGATGTCATCCACTATGTATTTTCTTATAAATAGTCGTTCGAGTTGTAAAGAAAGGAGAGAGATCTTTTTTAAGTAAGAAACAAGTAAATAGGAGAGAGAAAGTTCAGAGCAGAGATCATTCTTGATTTCTTTATCTTTTCTTGTAAGAACATTCGAAGATTAATCAATAAAATCAAGAGTGTAAACCTAAAAATGAGTTGATTAACAATGAAATCATATGAGGGGTGTAGTGTAGGATTTCCTGCAACTACATAATGGCGCTAGAAACATGGGATATTGAAGATTATTCTAGAAAAAATTGAAGATTAATATTGAGATTTGTGAAGATTTGGAGTGATTGATTAAGAATTTTACATAATTTCTTGCAGTTCGTTAACATTGAAGAAATGGCTAGAAAAAGAAATACATCAGAACAACCAACTACTGTTAGAAGAAGCAAGAGAATTGCTGGAAGGGAAAGAAGTGAAATGGGAGAATCTACTAGAATGAGAAATAATAGAGAAAATCAAATTCAACCACCAATTCAACAAACACTAGTTCAAGGAAGGAATACAGATTATGATAGGGTGAGCATACACACTTGGCAATCAAATTCGGCAGAAGAAATAGAAGAAGAGCAACAAAACAGAAATTATAGACAGGAAGAGAGAAATCAAGAAGCAGGTGAAGGAATAATTCATGGAGATGAGGAAGTTGGAGCATTAGAAACGTTGAGACGAAGAATACATGAAGAAAAAAGAGCTGAGGCAGAAGAACGTGCAAATTTAACAATGAAAAATCACGAATTAAGGATGGAGAATATGAGACTACATAATAGAAGATCGATAAGTATTACAAAATCATATTCAAGATCGACTAGAAGAGAAATGAGGCGAAACTCACCCACAATCAATGCTGGAAACAATATTCAAGAAGAAATATCAAATTCTAATGAAGAACGTCGCGAAAATAGAGAAAGAGCTGATGATCGTTACGTTCCACAAAATGAAACTTTTGATGATGGGAAAAATGGTGGAAATCAAGAGAACGAAAAACATCAGGGACGAAATGATGATAGACACATTTTTGTGTCCAATTTGTTCTCAATACTATATATTGTTGGCACTCGATTTTGTACTAATTTTGTTATTTTATGTATTTGTAGGTATTTTTTTGGAAATAAATATTTTAAGAAAATTCGGCTCGAAAAGTTGATTTTGGCACCCGGAGGACACGTGTTATTCGGACTCCCAAGTTTGGATAAGGGGTAACCTAATTACTAAGGGGCACCCCCAGGTCACCCCCAAGGCATCTGATATTCGCACCCCAGTACAGGATAAGGGGCACCTTCTTCAACAATTTGAAAACTGAAAATTGGCGGGAAAATGTTCACAGTTCAGGAGAATTTTCGATCGAAGAAATGAAGTAGTTGTAGGTCGATTCAATGGCTGAATTTTGGCAGAAAGATGTGATTTAGCCTATGGAAGATAGTTTGGGTGTCGAATTTGATCGGAATTGGCTGGAAATATCGATTTGATTCTCGAGCTCAAAACAGAGCTACACGGAGTGAACACGACCTGTACACGGTGTTTTGTGTGTTTTGGTTGTGCATGGAAGTGTTTTGGAGGAGTTGGATGACTTATGAGGCATGTATAAGGCTTACTAGAGCGTGCAGGATCGAAGTTACGTGTGAAATTCTAAATCTGGTAAGAAAATATTCAAAAATAATGTTATTCACTGCCGAGTAAAGACGAATTATTTGGAGTTATGGCGAGGGATTTCAGCGTGTCTTTGAGTATAAATATGATCTTTGGGTCTACTAAAATGGTGGTCGAGAGTTTGGGGAGGTTTGGAGGCGAGCAGAGAGGCGCAGGAGGAGTTGCAGGGAAGTTACCTGCTGCTGCTGCTGATGCCATTAACACGCCTGAAGAACACGAAGAACACACTTACCAGAACCGTCGTTTTCTAGCAGTCTTAAAACAGCAGCGACAGCGACAGTTGAAGCTAAGTATCATTGATTTCTGGACGCCTTATGCGGGTCGCAGATTCACTGTTTTAGTTCTTCTTTATCTTTTAATCAACTTTTTGAGCTATAAAAATGTATTTTGAGAACATGATTAATATGAGTAGCTAAACCCCAACACTGGGGTGATGGAGAAAGCCTTATTTCACACTTGGGTAATTATTTTAATTCTTCTCATGACTTTTGCACTAATTTTAATTGAAATTATGATTTGAAAAAATTAGTTGTCATTTGATTTGATGCGGCATGCTTAGCTTAGATGATTTGATGCCTCATGCTTAACATTTACATCTAATATTTGGAGAATTTATCTTGGCAAAAATAAGAGTCAATCTATTTTATATATTTACTGAGCTATAATTGTTAAAAGAATCATTATTTGAACCTTAAGAAATGAATTCGGTGGAATCCTAAACCCCAGTACCTCTTGCACCATTGTTAATATCTTTGTGTATATAATTTTTATAAATCTAAAAATCCATTACCTTCACAAGTCCGAGAGTTTGAACCTTTATTACTACAACCACACGAAAAATTTTAAATCATTTTGGCGCCGCCGACGCGGAATTGTGTTTAGGTAGAATTTTTTTTTTTT
>NC_039364.1:125932207-125939401 GCF_003573695.1 Papaver somniferum
TTTTTTTTTTAGATTTATTTTTCTTTGTTCTTTTTTACGTTCTTTGGGTATTTGTCTATGTGATACAGGTTTAGAGGCTTGGATCGAAAAGAAAAAAGAAGAAGAAGTTGTCAAAGATTTTTGGCGATTTCATAAAGACTAGGAGCAAAGCTTAAAGCAAAAAAGAACGGAAAGAAGACGAAGGACTTTTTTTTTTATTATAATTTTTTTTAGATATTTTTTTATTAATTTTTTTTTTTAGAAACTGTAATTAAAGTTTTTATTTTTGTAATCTTTTATTTTTGGACATTATTTTTTTTCCGGACATTGAACACTGGACATTTTTTTTTAAAACCCTACGGAAGGGTTATATAATTAAAAAAAATAATATTATATAAACTGTGTGCAGGGAAGGACGACGATTACTATATCGTCTCGGCCCCTCGGGTTCGTACACGGCATAGGAGTCGTGGCCCGAGTCGACGACAACGGTTCATCGCCCGTCTGGTACGGGAGGTAAGTCCAATCGAAACACCCGCGAATCTTCTGCAAGCGGGTTACTGTCTGCCTTAAGGTGATAATTGTTTGAGGACGAACCGGACTGTCTTTATTTTCCTAGTAAAGGGCAAGGCCTGGCCTAAACAAGATAAGGGTTCGGATTTCATCACCGTTCCCTTCTTGCCCGCCTTAGGAAAACGAAACCTAACGCGAACCCAAGCTTAAAATTTGGAATAGAACGAGACCGATAGGGTAACGAGCTTAATAGGAAACTCGTTCGAAAAATATTGGTTGCTCTTTAAGCACACTCCAAAGTTCATGATGGTTTCTGTGGGTTGAATGCGTGACTGCGCCGCCTTGCGATAGCGGTGAGGCCTTGGGTATCAAAGCTCCACTGAGCTTCCCTCGCCTCAATTCAACTTACTTTGACTCGGATTGATTCCAGAGGGGTTTGCTCAAATTGCAACGAATTCCCTTTCGAAAGATAGAAGCTGGTCTAGAAACAATCTAAGTGGAGCCATCATGCTTTTTGTTTGCTAGAAATATTTAGGTTTGTTTTGGTGGAGTCGAGTCGGCCTTGTTTGTGATTGTGTAGAATTCCCTTGCAATTAAGAATGTCGAACTGGTATGATAGAAGCCAATACAATGAGTATCGACCTGAATTTGAATATGGACATCATCAGTTTTATGACCATGGTGGGAATAGTAGTTGGGAACGCCAACCTTTTCAAGGTTATGGTTCATACCATAGTGAGCCTAATTACTATCCACACACGAATTGGTCTTACGAGCAAGAAAATCAGGAATATTATAGTACTAGTCATGCGTTTTTGGAAAATTACTTAAAAACTAGTCCTGATTATGACATTTCTAAACATGTTCAATCTCTAGAAGAAACCTACCAACAAATTCGAAGGGAGTATGAACGTGCAGTTAGTTCAAGAGAAGAGAGTACACAACGGTCTAAGATATTCAATGAGACTTATGAAAGTATAAGTGTTACGCTCAGTGAAATTCAAGCACGTTTAGAGGAAGAAAATGAACAGTTATCTAATGCTGCTCGAAATAATCTAATTTTCCAAAATAGTGTTTCCAATTCTACCCTTGATATAAATAGTGAATATTTGCCTAATTTAGAGGACGAGGTTAGAATAAAAGACACTACTTATTTAGATAAGGTTCAATCATTTTCGTACTATGATGATGAGGATAGCAGTGATGAAGAATCTGAAATTTGTAGGCATAGTGATCAGGAGTCTAGTAATCCAATTGAGTTGTATAGTGATTATATTATTTCTAGTTCAAATCCAAATAATTTTTATGATTATTCACCTATTCAAAAGGACGAGGATTTGATTAGGGATACCACCGTTTTAGACGACGTAGTATTTCCTGTTTACGAAGCCGATAGTGGTTTAGAGGAACGGGTTCATTTCGAAAATACTGTTTTAATAGACGCATTTATGTGTCTATTTTGTTCTCAATATTCTGTATTGTTAGACTCGATTAAGTACTTATTGTGTTATTTTGTGTTTTTGTAGATGTTTTTAGAGAAATAAGCCTTTGCGGCGAAATGAGCTCAAAAAAGTGATGATTTACACCCCGGAGAAAAGTACTAAAGGCACCCCAGAAATGCACCGGAAGCGTCCCAGAAATGTACCGGAGGAACCCAGAAAAATTACTATTTCCACCCCAAAATTACTATTTCCACCCCAATTGCTAAAGGGACACCCGTACAGGATTAGGGGGAGGACACTTTTCTTCTCATAATTCAAATTTCATTTTTGGCGGGAAAATATATTCTCTCTCTGGCAGATTTTCAATCAACAAAATGAAGGTGTTGTGGTGCGATTCAATGGCTAAAAATTGGTAGGAAGATGTGATATAGCTTAAGGAATACAGTATGTGTGTCAGAATCGATCGAATTTGGCTAGAATCGGCTAAACAAGTCATCATCAGAGAACATGGCAGTCACGGGTTTGAGAGGATTTTTTTGAGGGATTCGGACGTGTTATGATGATTCATGGAGGACTCTAGCACACTTTTGGACCGTGTAGAAGCTAAATAAGGGAGTATCAGAGGCTGTTTACGCGTGGAGAATCATTTCAGGGAAGAAAATATTCGGAAAATATTTTCTTTAAACACCGAGTAATGAAGATTATATGGAGTAATTGAGGGAGATTCAACGAGCTGTAGGTGTATAAATATGTTCCCTGGGAGTACTAGAGAGGCTGTCGAGAGTTGGGAGTCGAAAGGAGGGCCAGAGGAGCAGAAATCAGAGTTTTCAGAACTCTGTTGCTGCTGCTGCTGCCCGTGAAGAACAAGGAATCGGCCACGGTTCCTTCATCCATTTGCAACTGTTTCTTTAACTGCTCTGCAACGTTTATCTTCATCGCAACAGTTTCTTCATCATATTTTGCAACAGAGAAGTAAACCACAGCATTTAATTTCCGTCACCTTTTGTTTCGCTGTGTCAGTTCAACATCGTCTTCGCAACAGGAACTGCTGTTGCGATTTCTCTGTTGCATTGTTTACTCAATTGTAATCAACTTTGGAGCAATAATAAAACATTTTGAGATTATGATTAATATGAGGAGCTAAACCCAACACTGGGGTGATGGAGAAAGCCTTATTTCACACTTGGGTAATTATATTTAATTCTTCTCATGACTTTTGCACTAATTTTAATTGAAATTATGATTTGAAAAAATTAGTTGTCATTTGATTTGATGCGGCATGCTTAGCTTAGATGATTTGATGCCTCATGCTTAACATTTACATCTAATATTTGGAGAATTTATCTTGGCAAAAATAAGAGTCAATATATTTTATATATTTACTGAGCTATAATTGTTAAAAGAATCATTATTTGAACCTTAAGAAATGAATTCGGTGGAATCCTAAACCCCAGTACCTCTTGCACCATTGTTAATATCTTTGTGTATATAATTTTTATAAATCTAAAAATCCATTACCTTCACAAGTCCGAGAGTTTGAACCTTCATTACTACAACCACGAAAAATTTTAAATCATTTTGGCGCCGCCGACGCGGAATTGTGTTTAGGTAGAATTTTTTTTTTTTTAGATTTATTTTTCTTTGTTCTTTTTTACGTTCTTTGGGTATTTGTCTATGTGATACAGGTTTAGAGGCTTGGATCGAAAAGAAAAAAGAAGAAGAAGTTGTCAAAGATTTTTGGCGATTTCATAAAGACTAGGAGCAAAGCTTAAAGCAAAAAAGAACGGAAAGAAGACAAAGGACTTTTTTTTATTATAATTTTTTTTTTTAGATATTTTTTTTTATTAATTTTTTTTTAGAAACTGTAATTAAAGTTTTTATTTTTGTAATCTTTTATTTTTGGACATTATTTTTTTTTTCCCGGACATTGAACACTGGACATTTTTTTTAAAACCCTACGGAAGGGTTATATAATTAAAAAAAAAATATTATATAAACTGTGTGCAGGGAAGGACGACGATTATTATATCGTCTCGGCCCCTCGGGTTCGTACACGGCATAGGAGTCGTGGCCCGAGTCGACGACAACGGTTCATCGTCCGTCTGGTACGGGAGGTAAGTCCAATCGAAACACCCGCGAATCTCCTGCAAGCGGGTTACTGTCTGCCTTAAGGTGATAATTGTTTGAGGACGAACCGGACTGTCTTTATTTTCCTAGTAAAGGGCAAGGCCTGGCCTAAACAAGATAAGGGTTCGGATTTCATCACCGCTCCCTTCTTGCCCGCCTTAGGAAAACGAAACCTAACGCGAACCCAAGCTTTAAAATATGGAATGGAACGAGACTGATAGGGTAACGAGCTTAATAGGAAACTCGTTCGAAAAATATTGGTTGCTCTTTAAGCACACTCCAAAGTTCATGATGGTTTCTGTGAGTTGAATGCGTGACTGCGCCGCCTTGTGATAGCGGTGAGGCCTTGGGTATCAAAGCTCCACTGAGCTTCCCTCGCCTCAATTCAACTTACTTTGACTTGGATTGATTCCAGAGGGGTTTGCTCAAATTGCAACGAATTCCCTTTCGAAAGATAGAAGCTGGTCTAGAAACAATCTAAGTGGAGCCATCATGCTTTTTGTTTGCTAGAAATCTTTAGGTTTGCTTTGGTGGAGTCGAGTCGGCCTTGTTTGTGATTGTATAGAATCCCTCTGTAGTTTATATTTCTTCGGTGATGAATCCTTTTGAGGAGACGCCACCTGCGATGACGTTGCGAGAATATATGTCTAGAAATTCTCGTTATCAAGAGACGTCTTCGGAAATGACTCTTGGTGAATATATGCGTGGGCAGCGATATATGGATACTCCAACTTTTATTGAGGAATCACCTCTAACGATCTATGAGAAATATTATAAACATAGACCATGTTGTTTGGAACAAAGATTGAGAATTCTTGAATTTCAAAAATTGTATCATGATGATGAGGATAGTGATGATGAAGAATCTGAAATATGTGGGAATAGTGATCAGGAATTTGTTACCCCAGTTGAGCCTTATAATGATTATATTATTTCTGGTTCAGATCCTAATAATTTTAAAAATTATTCACCTATTCAAAAGGACGAGGATTTGACTAGAGATACCCACGTTTCAGACGATGTAGTATATCCTGTTTACGAAACCGATGATGGTTTAGAGGAACCAGTTTATCTTGAGATCGAGTCAAACAATTTAGAAACAATAGTCTTAGATGAACTCGTAGAGATTAGCGAGGATGAACCTGACTTAGAAAAATCAATTGCCGACCTAGAAATTAGGGAGGTTATGACCAGTCTATCTAGAGACGCCGAAAACTCTAAGTTTGGGGGTGAGTATCATTCTCCATGTGCTTTAACTCTTAGTAAGGTCCCTCACTTGGGACTTGAAATCAATGCCTCAACCATCTTACAAGATTATCTTCATAATCGTTTTCCAGAACCTAATGATATCCAACAAGAGTCTCAAATGTTAGAAACCCATCCTCTGGTTGATGTGGTTAACCCAGGCAATAATACCAAGATTAATTTTGTTTTCCCACCAAATAGTTTTCTTCCAATTGTGGGAACGTGTAGATTTCAAATGTGTCACTTATTAAGTTGTGAGACTAAACCTAAATGCCTTAGAAAATTAGAATCGACACATTTGCTTAAGAATGACCACAATTCTCACTGTGGTCAACTTTGTAAGTCATATCTGACTGACTTAGAGGACCCGCAATTATTTAGGTTATTACTTCGCGATTCTAAGTTCGTATTTGAGTTTTTACAGACTCTAAGACCTAGTGATTCGGATCCCATCTATGAAGAAACGCAGCCAATGAAAATATTCTATTTAGACCCTTTCATAGAACCTGAACCTGAACCACAATTAGATATAAATATCTTAATCAGGAAACTAGATAAGGGCATGTTATTCTTGTTCACTTTCTTGGGTTATTGTAGTTTCCTTTGGTCAGCTCTTTTTCGTTTTGAAGACCCACAGTTATTTCGACTGTTACTTTATGGTTCGAGTTGACTAATCCTTTCCTAAGTCTGGCTGAAGACTTTAAACTTAGCACTTCTTGGGAGGTAACCCAATCTCATGCAACACGGTAATATCTTTCCTTAACTCTTTCGCTTCAAATGGTAACAGTTTCTCCTTGTTCATGCTTTTAGTTTCATCTTTAGAACATTGAGGACAATGTTAGATTTAAGTTTGGGGGTATGGGAGAAACTTTTTAGTTGCAATAAATAAACTCCAGAGCCTAGAAATTTATGCGTATTTAGGATAGCACTAACCAATCTAAGTGGATGGAAACATTTTTGTTTTAGGAGTTGAGGAACCAATCTGACTAGATGGAAACATCTATAGAGTCTATTCATAAAAGCACAGATCTCAGGTGTTAGAAATAACATGATAGTTTCGCCATATCTTGTCGAGTCCTTTTCACTTTCTATTTTTAGTTTTCTTTTGTATCAAGTGATTTGGTGGGGCACACGATTCAAGTTGTTACCTTTGCTATGGTGAAATAGAGTGACTGAGTTACCTTTTCCAAAACAAATAAAAAAAAAAAAAAAAGACCGGACCAGTTAGACCAATCGGAATAAGTATTAACACTTGGATAGCAATATGCGTGTGTTCTCCCTGTTTCCGTCGCCTAAGCAAGCGTGGAATGCAGGACCCGTGGGAACTATCGTGTAATCTGCTGACAATAAGCATGCGCTTGGATCAAAAAGATTTATTCATGCCGTTAAGTTAAAAAAAAAAAAAAGATGGTTATTGTTATGTGTAGTCAACTGCTGGTTCCCTTGTATTTGCCAGTTTGTTGATCTAGATTTAAGTTATTGACCACTGGTTCCCTTGTATATGCCAGTGTGTTAATATTAGTCAGACCGGTATCTCAGTCATTTAGGTTAGGTTCATCTTGGCAGAGGCCTTCAGACAGATATGGGAAACACCGTTCGCTTTTCAACCATCTACATTTTTCTTTCCATCTTCTTAATCTTTTCATGTGATTAGTATGACTCCGAGTATGATGTCCATCGTGAAACTATCTTAGTAGAGCTCTGTCACTTATATGAATTTTAGTATGCTTGAGTGCAAACTCGTGTACAGCAATTGGAATTTCGCATCAGGGTTCTTCCTCTTAGAGTCAATAATTGTATGCCAACCAAGGAGGTTCTTTAGTGCTTTCCAAGGTTCTGCGTAGATAGCTAGGGTATGGAGTATTGGTTTTTGTGGGTACACCTCTGA